>NC_090648.1:105240634-105380634 GCF_040937935.1 Hyperolius riggenbachi
AGAGTCCTACCAGAATCCTCATCATCCTCTTGTGAGCGTTGTGATAGTTGTTGTGATGCATCATAGTCGTCACCTTCCTCCTGGTCTGCTTCTGCTGACCATTCGCGTTGAATTGTGGAAGTCCAACGTGCACCGCTCTGGCCCTCGTCAGTGGTGGCATGAAATTCCTGCTCCAACTCCAGCTGTTCCTCCTCCTCTTCTTCGTCATAGCTGCTGGGGCCAGCGTTCCCTGAGGCGGATGGCCTGATGTTGGTACCATCACGCTGATCGTTTTCTCCTTCAGATTCCCCCAGTTGCATCATGACAGCTGTTTCCTTGATTTTTAACATCGACCTCTTCAGTAAACACAGCAGTGGTATGGTAATGCTGACTGAAGAGTTGTCACTGCTCACAAGCAACGTGGATTGCTCAAAATTTTGGAGGACTTGGCAGAGGTCCAACATGTTGGCCCAATCGGATCCACAGAAGCTTGGCAGCTGGCCGGATGCGCCGTCATGTACTGGACCACTGCACTCTTCTGCTCGCAAAAGCGGGCTAGCATGTGCAGAGTAGAATTCCAGCGCGTAGGGACATCACACAGCAAGCGATGGTGGGGGAGATTGAAGCGCTCCTGCATCTTGGCGAGTGCCCCCGAAGCAGTACTGGAATTTCTACAATGTTTGGACACTCGACGCACCTTCAACAGCAGATCGGGCACGCCTGGGTATGTCCTCAGGAACCGCTGAACTACTAGGTTCATCACGTGCGCCAGGCAAGGGATGTGTGTCAGCTTAGCCAACCTTAAAGCGCGAATGAGATTACTCCCATTATCACACACAACCATGCCCGGTTTCAGGTCCAGCGGTGCCAGCCACAAATCCGTCTGTTCCTTTATTCCCCTCCAAATTTCCTCCCCTGTGTGCTGCTTATCCCCAAGGCAGATTAGCTTCAGCAACGCTTGCTGACGCATGCCAACAGCTGTGCTGCACTGCTTCCACGATCCTACTGCTGCTGGGTTAGCGTTTCCGGATGAGGTACAGCTTTGAGATGCGTTGGAGGAGAAGGAGTCAGAGAGGTAGGTGCTGCTGTTATCCAGTGGGAGGGACGGCGGTGCAGCTGTTTGTGGCGTGGGCAACACCCGTGCCGTAGCAGGTGAGGAATCGCTGCCAGGCTCCACAAGGTTCACCCAGTGCGCGGTAAGGGAGATGTATCGACCCTGGCCGAACGCACTCGTCCAGGTGTCAGTGGTGAGGTGAACCTTGCAGGCAACGGCATTCTTCAAGCTTCGGGTTATTTTGCTGACCACGTGCTCATGCAACTCAGGCACTGCAGAGCGTGCAAAGTGGTAGCGGCTGGGAACCACGTAACGTGGGATGGCCACTGACATCATGCCCTTGAAGCTGTTTGTCTCCACCAATCGATATGGCAGCATTTCGCAGGCCAGAAGCTTGGCTATGCTGGCTGTTACTGCCACGGCCCGGGGGTCATTTGCTGGCAATTTCCTCTTGCGCTCAAACATCTCCGACACAGACAACTGAACCGTAGCGCTGCACACGGAAGGGCTGTTGGTTGTTGTGTTTGATGAACACTGGGAGACCTCAAGAGCACTACTCCGGAAAGTGACAGTGTCAGCGTCGTCTGATGTTTGTGAATGTTGTGAACCACGCAATGGCTGGGCTACTGCTGCTGCTGAGGCGGGTCTGGTGGTGAGTCTGGTGAACCCAAGGGAGGCAGTGTTGTTTCTGGTACCCTGTCCTGACGCGTTTGCCCAAAGAGTGGGATGTTTGGATAGCATGTGACGGCTCATGCTGGTGGTGGAGAGGTTGTTAATATTTTTCCCCCTGCTCAGGCGGGTCTTGCACACCTTGCAAATCGCCATGGTAACATCCTCAGTGCAGTCTTCGAAGAAAGCCCAGACTTTGGAGCACCTGCCTCCTTGCTGGCGATTTCTGTTTGCTCCTCTTTTGCCTCTCACTTGAACTTCCACGCTTGTGGTGCCTGAAATTGCGCGCCGCCTACCTTGTGGCACAAGGCGAACTCGTGCAGCAGTGTGTTCTTCAACAGACTCATCTGTGCTGCTGCTACGACGGCGATGTTCTCGTTCACAAACAAAATCTGGGTCTCTGTCCACATTGTCCATACCCTCCTCTTCCATCTCCTCAAACTCGTCATATGTCATTGTGGGCCACCGCCGTGGAGTAGAGCTCCCCACAACAACCTCTGCGCAGCACACTCCAACGTCGTCTTCCAGATCTTGTCGGCCGACCTCCTGCAATTGCAACCCCTCCTGCCCAAATTGCTCTGGGATTTGGGTTTCCGAGTCCTCTTCGGACTCGCCTTGTATTTCAGTGCGCGGTGCATTTCCCACAGTTAACGGTTGTGAATCCAGGCACAACATTTCTGGCTGTTCCTCCATTGACCTTTGAAAGGTGGAAGTTTGTTGGGCTGGGAATAGCTCCTGCGAATACCCCATTGTGTCCTGAGGTAATTCATCGGACTGGTTATCTGGCAGTTGTGTGCGTGGTGTCGCTGCCGGTTGTGTCAGCTTTGTGCCCACTGGCTCCTTGTAACTGGCTGAGGACTCGGACCTCGTGCGTGATGTGCTGGTGCTGCTTAACCCACTGCTGGACGCTTGAGAGGTCATCCAAGTAATTATCTGGTCCTGTTCTTTTGGATTTGTGAGGGTTGTTGTCCTGGACAACATGGGCGGTATTGAGTGGGTTTTCTTGGGTGCTCCCCTGTGGCCTGTACGTGAACCGTCAGGGGAAACACCTCTTCCCTTGCCCCTCCCTCTTTCACCGGATTTCTTCCTCATTTCACTTATCCTTACAGTACACGCTGACTGGCAGCAGTACAGTGGCAGTACAGAAATGCTATACAGTACCACTATTCCCAGCAGCGACACAGAGCACAATGCTATACAGTGACGGGTGAGCGGTGTACCACTATTCCCAGCAGCGACACAGAGCACAATGCTATACAGTGACGGGTGAGCGGTGTACCACTATTCCCAGCAGCGACACAGAGCACAATGCTATACAGTGGCGAACGAGCGGTGTACCACTATTCCCAGCAGACACAGAACAGTACACAGAATGCTATATAGTGTGGCTGAACGAGCGGTGTACCACTATTCCCAGCAGACACAGAACAGTACACAGAATGCTATATAGTGTGGCTGAACGAGCGGTGTACTACTGTTCCCAGCAGACACAGAACAGTACACAGAATGCTATATAGTGTGGCTGAACGAGCGGTGTACTACTGTTCCCAGCAGACACAGAACAGTACACAGAATGCTATATAGTGTGGCTGAACGAGCGGTGTACTACTGTTCCCAGCAGACACAGAACAGTACACAGAATGCTATATAGTGTGGCTGAACGAGCGGTGTACCACTGTTCCCAGCAGACACAGAACAGTACACAGAATGCTATATAGTGTGGCTGAACGAGCGGTGTACCACTATTCCCAGCAGACACAGAACAGTACACAGAATGCTATATAGTGTGGCTGAACGAGCGGTGTACTACTGTTCCCAGCAGACACAGAACAGTACACAGAATGCTATATAGTGTGGCTGAACGAGCGGTGTACTACTGTTCCCAGCAGACACAGAACAGTACACAGAATGCTATATAGTGTGGCTGAACGAGCGGTGTACCACTATTCCCAGCAGACACAGAACAGTACACAGAATGCTATATAGTGTGGCTGAACGAGCGGTGTACTACTGTTCCCAGCAGACACAGAACAGTACACAGAATGCTATATAGTGTGGCTGAACGAGCGGTGTACTACTGTTCCCAGCAGACACAGAACAGTACACAGAATGCTATATAGTGTGGCTGAACGAGCGGTGTACTACTGTTCCCAGCAGACACAGAACAGTACACAGAATGCTATATAGTGTGGCTGAACGAGCGGTGTACTACTGTTCCCAGCAGACACAGAACAGTACACAGAATGCTATATAGTGTGGCTGAACGAGCGGTGTACTACTGTTCCCAGCAGACACAGAACAGTACACAGAATGCTATATAGTGTGGCTGAACGAGCGGTGTACCACTATTCCCAGCAGACACAGAACAGTACACAGAATGCTATATAGTGTGGCTGAACGAGCGGTGTACTACTGTTCCCAGCAGACACAGAACAGTACACAGAATGCTATATAGTGTGGCTGAACGAGCGGTGTACCACTATTCCCAGCAGACACAGAACAGTACACAGAATGCTATATAGTGTGGCTGAACGAGCGGTGTACTACTGTTCCCAGCAGACACAGAACAGTACACAGAATGCTATATAGTGTGGCTGAACGAGCGGTGTACTACTGTTCCCAGCAGACACAGAACAGTACACAGAATGCTATATAGTGTGGCTGAACGAGCGGTGTACTACTGTTCCCAGCAGACACAGAACAGTACACAGAATGCTATATAGTGTGGCTGAACGAGCGGTGTACTACTGTTCCCAGCAGACACAGAACAGTACACAGAATGCTATATAGTGTGGCTGAACGAGCGGTGTACTACTGTTCCCAGCAGACACAGAACAGTACACAGAATGCTATATAGTGTGGCTGAACGAGCGGTGTACCACTGTTCCCAGCAGACACAGAACAGTACACAGAATGCTATATAGTGTGGCTGAACGAGCGGTGTACTACTGTTCCCAGCAGACACAGAACAGTACACAGAATGCTATATAGTGTGGCTGAACGAGCGGTGTACTACTGTTCCCAGCAGACACAGAACAGTACACAGAATGCTATATAGTGTGGCTGAACGAGCGGTGTACTACTGTTCCCAGCAGACACAGAACAGTACACAGAATGCTATATAGTGTGGCTGAACGAGCGGTGTACTACTGTTCCCAGCAGACACAGAACAGTACACAGAATGCTATATAGTGTGGCTGAACGAGCGGTGTACTACTGTTCCCAGCAGTGACACACAATGACTGGGGGGGACCCTGGCTAGCGTGGCTGGAGCGCGAACTACCCTGCCTGCCTACCCAAAGCTAAACCCACAGACAAATGGCGGAGATATGACGTGGTTCGGGTATTTATTTACCCGAACCACGTGACAGTTCGGCCAATCAGAGCGCGTTCGGGTCCGAACCACGTGACCCGTTCGGCCAATCACAGCGCTAGCCGAACGTTCGGGGAACGTTCGGCCATGCGCTCTTAGTTCGGCCATATGGCCGAACGGTTTGGCCGAGCACCGTCAGGTGTTCGGCCGAACTCGAACATCACCCGAACAGGGTGATGTTCTGCAGAACCCGAACAGTGGCGAACACTGTTCGCCCAACACTACACACAGTGCAGTTATGTATGGGGTTTGTCACACACACACACACACACAGTGCAGTTAGTTATGTATGGGGGTTGTCTCACACACACACACACACACACACACACACAGTGCAGTTAGTTATGTATGGGGTTTGTCACACACACACACACACACACACACACACACACACACACTGCAGTTAGTTATGTATAGGGATTGCCACACACACCCCGTGCAGTTAGGGCTGGAACCCACAAGAGCGGTTTTGTAAGCATTTCTGAAGCGATTCAAAACTCTAGCGTTTTGCCAAAACGCTCAGCCAATGTTAATGGATGGGAAAACGCTCAGCCAATGTTAATGGATGGGGCAACTTCCACTGGAGCGTTTGCGATTCCTCAAATCGCAAACGCAGGACATGCAGCATTTTGGGAGCGTTAGCGCTTCAATGTAAAGTATATAAACGCTGGCTTAATCGCTCATTAAAACCTGCATGGAGCGATTTTGCTAGCGTTTTAACCTTACCACACACTAAGAAAATTAAAATTAATTGAAAGTACCAATCAGACTTTAAAATAATTGCTACACAATCGCTGGCAAATTGATACACTTTGTAAAATCACTTCCTAAAACGCTCATGAAACCGCTGACAAACTGCTCATACAAAATGCTAGCGCTTGCGATTAGCGATAGCATTTTGCAGTGGGTTCCAGGCCTTAGTTATGTATGGGGTTTGTCTCACACACCCACACACACCCCGTGCAGTTAGTTATGTATGGAGTTTGCCACACACACACACACCACTTGCAGTTACTGAACACCCCCCAGAATCAGGAAGCAGAATATTAACATCTTGGGACTTTTATCTGTGTGAAAATGATCCATGCAAGATTATGTCATGCACAAATTACTCCACATGCACAATATCCCAGTGTGCTTTGTACCCGCAGCTCAATACACAGGCAGCTTACTAGAGAGAAATTCAATGAGAAAGCAAGGGCAGCTTACAGTGACATGTGAGTCAATCAGTGTTTGTAAGCAAACAGCAAAGGGTAATTCATGCAAACTACAGCAGTGCAGATTTATCTGGCAGTAATAAGCAAAAATAAAGAAAACAAATATGATACACTGATTTTCCCTTTTAGATCATTAATATATGCAGCATAAAGATTAAATCTAATCGATTTTCACAAATTGCAAAAGCATCATAAATTCCACAGCCAACATAAAAGATTTAAAAAAACAGCTGAATTTCCTCTGCAGTCCATTTATCTGCCAGAATTGTATCAAACGTGGACATCAAATCAATATGGAATCTGGCCTGTCTGCCCAATACAGGTGCCGGGAGGAATTTTTTAGTAGCTGGCTGCATTTAAAGTGAAAGGGATATAGAAGCGGACATATTTATTTCCTGTTAAGCAATACCAGTTGCCTGGCTTACATATTTATACCCTTATAAGCAATACCAGTTGTCTGGCAGTCCTGCTCATCCTCTGCCTCTTAATACTTTAAGCCATAGACCCCGAACAAGCATGCAGCAGATCAGGTGTGTGACAGACACTACCGCAGCCAAAGAGATCAGCAGGACTGCCCGGCAACTGGTATTGTTTAAAGTAAACCAGAGACAAAAAGGAAATAAAAAAAAATTATAAACAACTGGGGCTTCCTCCAGCCCCATCCACCTGGATTGCTCCCATGCCGCCATCCTCCGATGTCTGCAGCTCTGGGAACCGGGGCCCCACACTGCCGTCAGTCAGAGCCAGTCTAGTGTAAGAGAAGTGCGCCGTTTGCGTATCTCTCCAGCAGCCGCAGAGAGATACGTAAAAGGCGCACTTCTCCTGCATAGGCTGGCTCCAATGACGTCGGTGATGGGACCCAGTAGCTGCAAACATCTGAGGATGGCGGCGTGGGAACGATCCGTGCGCATGGGGCTGGAGAAAGCCCCAGATATGTATACATTTTTTTTCCTTTTCCCGTGTCTGGTTTGCTTTAAGAGGAAATAAATATGGCAGCTTCCATATTCTTCTCACTATCACTACAATTGTCCTGTAAAAGGAATTAACAGGAGCTGCTTAGATCCCTTTAAATATGGCAGCCTCCATATTCCTATCAGGGCTAGTTCACGCTCTGAACGCAAAACAGGATTTGCGTAACTTTTTGCCATGATTTGCGTTGTGATTGCTGTTCAACAGAAAGAGAATCGCATCGCAATCACCCCCCCCCCCCCCCCAAGTGATGCATGCAGCATTACGTTTGCGATTTATACAAATCGCAAACGCTGCTGTGAGAATGATCCCATAGAGATACATTAGCAACAGCGTTTAAAGCGCTGAAAAACACCCAAGTGTGAACCAGCCCTCACTTCAGTTGTCCTTTTAACAATACCAGCTATCCTGATGATCCTCTGACTTTAATACTTTTAGCAACACACTTTGAACAAGCATGCAGATCTGACAAATACACTTGTTTCAGGTATGTGATTTATAATCAGCAGGACTGCCAAGCAACTAGTAATGTTTAAGGTAACGATAGATCAAGTGGATAAAAATGAGTTTTGCTTACCCGGGGCTTTTATCAGCCCCCTGCAGACGTCCTGTGCCCGCGGCGTCCTGGAACGATGCTCCAGTCCCCCGCCGCTGCTCAGTTTCATTTTACACTGACTGGCCAGTCAATGTATACTGTGCTTACATGGCCCTGGCCGCCCGCGTCGCCAGGAGCATCCTGCGCAGGCAAAGTACGAGATTTCTGAGTACAGCGCAGGACTTTTCTGGCAACACGCAGAGCAGTATGAGATTTCTGAGTACTGCACCTGTGCAATACGTTACTGGCGACACAAGGACGAGCGTGGCCAGAGCTGCATAGGTGCAGTATACATCGACTGGCCAGTCTGTGTAAAACGAAACAGAGTTGCGGCTGGGGAACAGAGCATCGTTCCAGGATGGCGCGAGCATAGGACGTCTGCAGTGGGCTGGTAGAAGCCCCAGGTAAGTGAAACTCGTTTTCTTTTTTTCCCCATTCGGTTCACTTCAAGAGGAAATAAATATGTCAGCCTCCATAGGTCTTTCACTACAGGTTCCCTTTAAGAAAATTAAAACTAAAAAAGTACCTAACTACAAGGATTAGCTACAAGGATTGCCTAGCACTGGGCAATAATTCCTAAAGACAGACACTGAGGATTACATTTCCCAATCACAAGCAACAGATAACAGTGACGTTCTGGTCATTACAAACCGTAATGACTTCTGCAGGTTATTCGCATTTTTAAGAAATTGAATACTAACAAACCAAATACAAACAAAGTAGATGAATAACTCAAGGAATAAGTTTAAAATAAATCAGCTAAGGGCTGTGCAGTGCAGGGATGTCTGGGGCAGTTGGCAACCAGGCATGATTGTCAGATAACTGCACCGCTCTGTCTGCGGGTTTTGAATCTTCAGGACAGAGGAGAGAGTGCTGGAAGCACAGCGGACTCACCCACTCCAAACTTCTCCCTCTTGGAGGGTATCCAGCGGGCCATGGTACATGGGGGTCTGCAGAGAGCTGCTAACGTGCGGGGCTCCAGCCCTCCCCCTGGCGCTCGGCGATCTCCAGCATGTTCCGTGAGTCACAGGGAGGGGAGGAGTGCAGTGCTGGGCACACAGTGGAGCGGCAGCATGTGCGGATGGAGGGAGACTGGGGATACAGCAGTGCCTGGCAGGACAAGGGCCGGTTATCTGAGGTCACTGCAGACGCTCCTCCTCATCACTTGCTATAATCCTGCTCAGTCCGGCTCCCCGGTGCAGCATTGTGCGCTCAGCTCCGGACACAACACAAGCTGCTGCTCCCTCCCGCTGCCTCTCAGCCCTGCCGGGATCCTCTGGAATGTACAGGGAAGGGAGGAGACAGCGCAGAGACGTGTGCCGCAGCCGGCCGCCAGGGGGAGCAGCTGTTACAGTATATTTATTAGCAAATTGTTGCGAAGGGGGCTGTTTTTTTCCCCACTTGTGGAAGTGGGAAACAATTGTTGCACACTTTCTGTAAATCCAATAAACTTCATTTCACTTCTCAAATATCACTGTGTGTGAGTCCTATATAATATATTTAACTGACAATTTTTATCGTAACAACCAACAATTTAGACAGGAAAATCATGACAATTAACTACGTTGCCCAAACTTTCGCATCCCACTGTAATGCCTACTACACACCATGCAATTTTCCGTCAGACTGACGGCCAAATCAATAATTTCCAACAGTTCCGTTCTGATTTACACTCGTTTTTCTGATCACTTCTATTCAAAATCGATCATAAAAATGATCAGAAATCATAACGGACCTGTTGGAAATAACCGATTCGACCATCAATCTGACGGAAAATTGAATTGTTTGTATCAGGCATGTGCCATACATCACTCAATGTATGGCCAGATCCACATTATGCTGGGGATACATGATGCAACTTCGGTTCCGATCGAAAGGAATCAGACGATTTTTTTGACCTGTCCAATATGTTTCTGATTGATTATGCAAATTTATAATCAGAAAATCGATCCCTTTATCGATTAGGAGCAGTGTGGACATGTACACACAATACAACTTCCCATCAGATTACCCATCGATTAGATGGGAACTCGCATTGTGTGTAGCTAGCATTAGGGCTGGTACACACCATGCAATTTCCCATCTGATCGAAAGGTTGAAACGATATTTTCCGACAAGTCCAATTTGCTCCTGATCGATAACAGAATCGATTTGGTGCTGTAGTGATCGGAAAAATGATGTCTTTATCGATAGGAATAGAAATTATTGATTTGATTCATGGACCTGACGGGAAATTGCATGGTGTGTACCAGGCCTTAAACATACAATTTTTTATATTATATTTCTGTTCGATTCAAGAAATACAACCAAATTTTTCTTGCTCCTCTGATGCTGTAGTTGTCATTGGCAGGTTTTGGTGAGCCGTATAAATTGTTATGTATAGAGTGCTCAGGGGGCCCCATTGTAAAACTTGCATCGGGGCCCACAGCTCCTTAGCTACGACACTGAATCCTGCCCTTGGTGGACAAATATGTCTTTGTAAACCCACCCTTTGTAACAACCCCCCCCCCCCCTTCATCCACCCTTGATCTACCTCTGATGAATCAACCACATATAGCAACAGTCACATATTGGCTCGCAGTACAGAACTTAGATTCATGAGAGCTGAACACCACGTCAAAACATAAATAAAATTAAAAAAAAATGATTTCTTGACTTAAAAAAAAAACTTTCCGTTTTTCTGTACAACCGATTGTTTTTATCCAATTGCCATGCAATTGTATAATGTGTGCACACACGATACAATATTTACTTAAAGGATACCCGAAGTGACATGTGACATGATGAGATAGACATGTGTATGTACAGTGCCTAGCACATAAATAACTAGGCTGTGTTCCTTTTTTTCTTTCTCTGCCTGAAAAAGTTAAATATCAGGTATGTAAGTGGCGCGTACGTACAAAAAGGGCATTGGGAAAAAGGGTGCGGGGTGTAAACGATAAGCAGTTATACCGTTTAAAAAATATTGTGTTGTATTTCGTTTACAAATAATGTTTTACAAATTTATAAATCATTAAATAATGTGTATGAAATCGGCAATTGTGAAAATGTTAATCTTCCCTGTTTCAAAAGTGAAACTTATAATTACGTTAGTTAAAAAACGATAATATACGTTTAATCGTTATAATTGTATATTATTGTGAATAAGCTTCATTTATCGTTTCTTCTTATAATAAAATCTGAAAATATTGTTTATATATAAATATAAGTACGTTTGTAATGTGCTGTAAAACATCAGTAAGTTTTACTAAAATTTTACTAAACCTAAACCTAACCCTACTCTCACACAGAACCCTCCCTGTACCTATCCCTAACCCCTAGACCCCCCTGGTGGTGCCTAACCCTAACCACCCCCTGGTGGTGCCTAACCCTAACCACCCCCTGGTGGTGCCTAACCCTAACCACCCCCTGGTGGTGCCTAACCCTAACTGTCCCCCTGGTGGTGCCTAACCCTAAGACCCCCCTGGTGGTGCCTAACCCTAACCACCCCCCTGGTGGTGCCTAACCCTAACCACCCCCCTGGTGGTGTAAATTGTACTGTAACTATACCTAAACCTACTCTCACACAGATCCCTCCCTGTACCTATCCCTGACCCCTAGACCCCCCTGGTGGTGCCTAACCCTAACCACCCCCTGGTGGTGCCTAACCCTAACCACCCCCTGGTGGTGCCTAACCCTAACCACCCCCTGGTGGTGCCTAACCCTAACCGTCCCCCTGGTGGTGCCTAACCCTAAGACCCCCCTGGTGGTGCCTAACCCTAACCACCCCCCTGGTGGTGCCTAACCCTAACCACCCCCCTGGTGGTGTATATTGTACTGTAACTATACCTAACCCTACTCTCACACAGATCCCTCCCTGTACCTATCCCTAACCCCTAGACCCCCCTGGTGGTGTCTAACCCTAAGACCCCCCTGGTGGTGCCTAACCCTGAGACCCCCCTGGTGGTGCCTAACCCTAAGACCCCCCTGGTGGTGCCTAACCCTAAGACCCCCCTGGTGGTGCCTAACCCTAACCACCCCCCTGGTGGTGCCTAACCCTAACCACCCCCCTTACTGATCACTTTATTATGTGGATAATAATGTTTTACAAATAGTGACTGTAAAAAATATATTGCAATTTACGTTACGTACTAATCACTTTATTTTGTGAATAATAATGTTTTACAAACCGTAAGGGATAAAATTTTAAAGAATGTTTTAGTTACATACGATAAATATGTTTAGTATTTTTATAAACGTTATTTGTCACGGGCGCATTTTCTAAACTTAAATCATCACAAGCGCAGTTATAAAACATTAAAAATCTCCGGGCGCTGTTTGTAAAACGTTAATAATCTCCGGCGCCCTTTTTTCCTGTTCGGCGCCCATTAAACGATATTTATTATGGGAGTGAATGGCGGCGCCCTTTTTGTCCACTAGCTGCCGGCGCCCTTTTTTCCTGTTCCCGTAAGTGGCTGACTCAGACAGGACATGACTACAGTGTGACCCTCACTGATAAGATATTCCCCTCTTTTACCTCTTTCTTGCTCTCAGAAGCCATTTTCTGCTAGGAAAATGTTTTATAATTGGAATTTCTTATCAGAGAGGGTCACACTGTAGTCACTTCCTGTCTGAGTCAGGACTGAATCAGCCACTTGCATACCTTATATTTAGCTCTTTCAGGGAGAGGAAGAAAAAAAGGAACACAGCATAGTTATTTGTGTGCCAGGCACTGTACATACACATGTCTATCTCATCAAGTCACATGTCACTTCGGGTATCCTTTAAGTAGTTATATAGCGCCGACATATTACACAGCGCTGTACAGTTTATTCTTTAGTCTCGCCACTAACTGTTCCTCAGAGGGGCTCACAATCTAATCCCTACCATAGTCATATGTCTATGTATGTATCATGTAGTGCATGTATCATAATCTAGGGCCAATTTATGGGGAAGCCAATTTACTTATCTGTATGAGTTTTTTTGGAATGTGGGAGGAAACCGGAGTGCCCGAAGGAAACCCACGCAGACACGGGGAGAACATACAAACTCCTTGCAGATGTTGACCTGGCTGGGGCCGGGGGACCTAGTGCTGCAAAGCGAGAGCGCTGACCACTACGCCACCATGCTGCCCAATAAAATGATCTGGTTTTAGAGGGAGAGGTTCATGTTTAAAGCCTAGTCTGCAAAAAGAAAGTTATTTTAGTTGTGAATCTGAGCTAGAGCCTCTTTCAGGTGTTTCTTGCTGTTTGTGTCCCCACCGGCAGAGTTTCCTTCACTGTTCTGATAAAAAATGGTTAAATCTCTCCACTAGAAAGAGAGAAAAATAATCACAATAAAACCGTTCTTGTGAAGAGAGGATGAGGTAAGCTCATTTGCATGCCAGCTGAGCTGACACACGCGGTATCATGTAGTGCAGTGTGACCCCCCCCCTTCATTAGAATAGAAAACACTGTCATTGTGAATGGAGCTGTGAGGGCTGGGTTTGGTTTTCAGCCCGTATGGACACCGGTAGTTTTGGCAAGTGGTTGGCAACATAAACAACAGCATGGCTGGGTTTATAGGACTTCTTCACATTTTATTTCCCATCTCTCTATTCTTGTCCCCAGGATCGATTACAAGAATTCACAGTGGTTCTGCAGAAAGGGAAAGTGAGGGAAAAATTTTCCCGGTGACAACACTGGAAGCTATAACAACTATATATACAGTAAAACCCCCATTATCCAGCCCCAACGGCATTGGCTGATGCCAGATAAGTGTCATTTCTGGTTGCTTGAGAATCACTGTTAAAGGATACCAGCCGAAAGGCTCTGCTAAAAACTGAAGTTGTACTGGGTAGGGGGCAATAATCAAACACTCACTGTGCCTCCCGGTCCCGTCGTCCCCAGACTCCAAACCTGGACATACCACGCTGCATATGCACATTATGTCCGTTGTGCTCCTCTGTGGCCGCGTAGTGATGTCACAGGATAGGAGCACTACTGCGCAGGCACGGAATGCTCCCGGCAATGGGATCGCGACAAGGGAATGCACGTGGCCAGGGCCGAGGCAGAGGCAAGAGAGGCTCCAGTGTCAGGGCGCAGTGTAGGAGGAGGCGCACAACTCATTCAGCTACCATTCCCCTATTGCGTTTGGTGCAAAGAGAAATAAGAAAAGGCAGTGACTGCACGCCAGATAACTAGAGATTTAGGTGTTGGGGGGGGGGGGGGGGAGACATTGGGCGCTCTGGGGCGCCTCTTAGTCTAATAGCAATCAGTGTGTGACGGCTGGGGTGGGAGAGATGGAGTGGCGCACTTTGGTGTCTTACCCTTGGGTGCTGAAGGACCTTGTCCCGGCTCTGCACGTGGCCGGCCTGCGCCGACTGGATCAGACTGGACGACTTACTGTGGCCAGTTGCAGATGAATCAGGCAGCGACTGAGGACTTTGAGGGAGCGATCAGGCTGGAGGGAACTGTTGGAAGCCCCAGGTATGTATATTTTTTCTTTTAATCACCATCTCAGGTACTTGTTAAAGAGTATATTGTAGAAGAGAACAGAGGCGCCAAAAGAATAAAATCAATGCTTAAAATGTTTAAAAATTAACGCGATTAACCCTGGGAGTGTACCAATAAACATATCTTGTCTTGAATACACAGTCTATGGCCTCGATTCATAAACAGCAGTGCGATAACAAAAATCTTGTCGGGAAAATACCGCACTCGGTATTTTCCCGGTCTGTGTGCTAATTCATAAACATTTCCCCAGCTGCCCTTGGAGGTCGGTAAATTACCGCAGCCCATTGCGCGGTAGAGTAGAGCAGTGTCCCGATTCCCTCTTTGCCCTGCAGAAATGAATCACACAGACGGCTCTCTCTGGCTCTCCCACTGATGACTCAGACAGATGAGTCACACAGTCTTTCCCTGCCTGCAGAAATTACTCACACAGCCGACTCTTTCCACTGATGACTCAGACAGATGAGTCACACAGTCTTTCCCTGCCTGCTGAAATGATTCACACAGACGTCTCTCCGGCTCTCTCCACAGATGAATCAAACAGACTTTCGGATCTCTGCACTTTGCATTAATCAGAGCTGTCAGAGCTGTCGGTAACTTGTTAAGACCTCACCAGAGGTGTCGGTAACTACCGCCAGGCTTACCGCATGTTGCAGGCTTTATGAATTGACATTTGCTGACAATTTACTGACATGTGTTGTCGGTAACTGCAGCCAAGTCGGTAATTTAGCTCCCTCGTTGGTAATGTCAGCTTTTCATGCGGTAACAGCCTTTATGAATTGACATTTTGCTAAGTGGTCGGTAAAGTCTGCTGTTTTCAGCATTACCGCATGAGGTAATGCTTTATGAATCGAGGCCTATGTGTCTGCTTGAAGGAGGTAAGTCCACCGCTACCTCCTAAGCATTTTTTAAACATTTTAAGCATTGATTTTATTCTTTTGGCGCCTCTGTTCTCTTCTACAATATATTTAATATCCACCCCTGGTGGAGGGGGATACCCCTTTTTCACATCTACAGAGTGCGACTTCTTATTCCTGAGCGGGGACAGGACAATCTCCCCGCCTGCCTATACAGTGGTTGCCTGGAGGTAACCCTGGTTTGTGAGTTTTATTCTATACTCATTTCATTTATCCATTTACTTGACTTACTACACTATATTGGGCTCTCGGTTCTCTTTTTACATATACTCTTTAAAGAGTACCTGCAGTATAATTTAAAATACAATTAAATACAATTAACGGAATCCATATAATACCTGAAGATAGAGTCGGCAATTGAACGGGAAAAGGGCATTATTGTTCGCAAGGTAATGGGCATTATTGTTCAAGGGGAACTGAAGAGGGAGGTATATGGAGGCTGCCATGTTTATTTCCTTTTAAGCAATACCAGGTGCCTGGCAGTCCTGCTGATCCTCTGCCTCTAATACTATTAGCCATAGCCCCTGAACAACCTGCAGCAGATCAGGTGTTTCAGACTTTAAAGTCAGATATGAGAAGACTAGCTGCATGTTTGTTTCTGGTGTTATTCAGATACTACTGCAGAGAAATAGACCAGCAGGGCTGCCAGGCAACTGGTATTGATTAAAAGGAAATAAATATGGCAGCCTCCGTATACCTCTTACTTCAGTTCCTCTTTAAGCCCCACCCTTCATTGCAAACTCTAAGTCTCTCCGTTGGAAGTCTAGAGCTCTGTTTCACCGGCGGCTGGCCCCCAACTCAGTGGCCATCTATCAGGCCGTGGTTGCTAAGTTGGGGGAGGGCTGAAGCAAATGAGTTGGTCTTTTAGTTGATTGGTGTGCGGAAAATACAAGTTGTGTAAACAGTTTGTCACGTTGTTGGTCATGTCGTGTAGTTAGCCATTCACTTTGTTGTACGTGTGTATGCACCTTAAGAGTTATTTGAGCATAGTTGGCAAATAATGTACAGATTTACCTTTTAAACTGGGAAAACCCCTGGCCACCTATTGTTTACATACACTTTCCCATTGCCATCCCTCTGTACACAGTGCTGTGGCTGCTGCCATCTCAAACTTTCCCCTGCAAATTCCCTGCAGCTTCTGTCTGCATGACACGCATATCTGAGATCTGTTATCTGCATATTGGTGCGCTCTGTAATAATACTGTGCATTCCCTTCTTGTCTGTGCTGTGATCAGTGATGGCTGAAAAAATGACAAGCATGCAAATATTCAGTTTTACTGGAAACAGAAGCGACATTGGCAGGGCTGGATTTACCCTAAGGCACTGTAGGCACGTGCCTACAGACACCTGATGATGGAAAGGCGGCTTACTCCCCTCTCCAATTGCCTCCCTCCCTCCTACCCTACTAATGCAGAATACCTAGCAGAGTGTAAATGAGAGGTTACTCACCCGAGTCTCTGCATTCCACTGACCTGATCTCACTTCAGTTGAGGGCACCTCTAGCTACCTAGTTCTTGGGGGCACCTCTAGCTACTTAATACGGAGGATAGCTCTGGCTACCTAATACTAAAAAGGAGCACCTGTAGCTACCTATGACAGGCAAGTGAACTAAGGGAGAAGTGACAGCTGGGCCAACCAGTACACTTGTAGGTAAATGGAGGGCAAAGTCTAGGGTGCCAGGACATCTGTGCCTGTAGGCTCATGTGATATAAATCCAGGCATGGACATTGGGCAGATCACAGGCAGAAGCTGCTGATCAGTGAACCTACAATGGTAAATGTATCAGCTGCCGGTGGATTGACCTGGCTGTAGTGTGGTCGTTTTTATTTGGGTTTTCAGTTGTGCAGGAATCTATATGTACAGTACAGTAATTTTTAATCTTCATATAATAGGTAAATTCCATAATCATTTCTCATTTGACTCTAAAGGTAGCCATACACTGGTCGATGTGCCATTAGATCGACCAGCTGACAGATCCCTATCTGATCGAATCTGATCAGAGAGGGATCGTATGGCTGCCTTTACTGCAAACAGATTGTGAATCGATTTCAGCCTGAAACCGATTCACCATCTGCTGAGCTGCTCCTGCCGCCTGTCCCCCCCCCCCCCCCCATATACATTACCTGATGCTGGCTCCCGGGCATCTTCTCCGCATTGCATGGCTCTGTTCCGGCTCCATCCCGGCGCTTCCTGTGTCACTCCGTGACCAGGAAGTTCAAATAGAGCGCCCTCTATTAGAACTTCCTGATCACTGCAGTGACACAGGAAGCGCCGGGATGGATGGAGCCGGAACAGAGCCGTGCAGCACGGAGAAGACGCCCGGGAGCCAGCCTCAGGTAATGTATACCTGATCAGATCGGCCGCCGCTAGCGACGCGCACTTTACTGGCGGGCGATCGAGGGTAATTTCCCGCACGGCGCGATCGACGGACCGATCCGATTCCGGGAGGGAATCGGATCGGCGGCTGCGTTTACCGCGAACGATTGGCAGCAGATTCGATCCCAGGATCGAATCTGCTGTCGAAACGGCCGGGAATCGAGCCAGTGTATGGCTACCTTTAATCAGTCCAGATTGACACATTACAGATAAGGGATTCAGATCAGATATGAGATTCAGAGAGGGAGAGGCAGGGGATAGCTGTGAGCCAGAAGCCTCCAGGGCTCTGCAGATTATCAGTGGTGTAGCAAAAAGGGATGCAGAGGTTGTGACCACACTGGGGCTCCTGGACAGTATTATTAATGTAGGGGAGTAGGGGGTTGATATAGAATATTTTTGTTTATAAATACCCCTATATTTAACCACTTCACCACTGAGGGGTTTTACCCCCTGACCACTAGAGCAATTTTCACCTTTCAGCGCTCCTTCCATTCATTCGTCTATAACTTTATCATTACTTATCACAATTAAACGAACTATATCTTGTTTATTCCACCACCAATTAGGCTTTCTTTAGGTGGGACATTATGCCAAGAATTATTTTATTCTAAATGTGTTTTAATGGGAAAATAGGAAAAATGTGGGAAAAAATTCATTATTTTTCAGTTTTCGGCCATTATAGTTTTTAAATAATGCATGCTACTGTAATTAAAACCCATGAAATGTATTTGCCCTTTTGTCCCGGTTATAAAACCGTTTAAATTATGTCCCTATCACAATGTTTGGCGCCAATATTTTATTTGGAAATAAAGGTGCATTTTTTTCAGTTTTGCGTCCATCCCTAATTACAAGCCCGTAGTTTATAAAGTAACAGTGTTGTACCCTCCTGACATAAATATTTAAAAAGTTCAGTCCCTAAGGTAACTATTTATGTATTTTTTTTAATTGTAAATTTTTTAAAAAAAAATTTAATTACAAAAAAAATAAATTGGGAGTGTGGGAGGTAATGAGTTAATTTTTTGTGTAAAATTAATTTATTTGTATGTGAAAAATGTTTAGGGTGTAGTTTTACTATTTGGCCACAAGATGGCCACAGTAACTTTTTGTTTAATGTGACCTCCAAGCATCCTTCCGGACTCTTGGAGGAAGTACTAGGAGGCTGGATAAGTGTTTTTTTTTTTCACAATGATCGCGCTGCTCATCAGAGAGCAGCGGATCATTGCGGGGCTTAGATCAACGAACGGGAATGGATTTTCCCGTTCATTGATCTCCGGGCGAGCGGCGTGTTTACGAGCGGCTGGCGGCGTGTTTACGAGCGGGAGCGCGGGCAGCAGCGGGAGAGCGGAAAGTACGGATTTCTCCAGCCCTGGGAAAAAGGGATGGAGAAATTCGTACGGGCGGGGGTAAAGTGGTTAATGTAGCATCCATAGTACACAAGTCATATTGGCTATCATTCATAAAGCATTCCCGCATGCGGAAATGCAGAAAACAGCTGACTTTACCGAGCACATAGCAAAATGTCTATTCATAAAGGCTGTTTCCGCACGAAAAGCTGACATTCCCGAGCAGTGCGATAAATTACCGCCTTGTGCGGTGATTATCTTAACAAATGTTACTAAATGTCAATTCATAAAGATTAGAGCAAGCGGCATGAGGATGGGGAATACCGCTCCCTTGGAAGTAGCAATAAGCATACAGATAACAGCTAAGTCAATGGAGACAGACCTCCCAAGCAGCAGCAGGGAGAGCAGCGCACGGAGGGATTCAGGCAGCTTCTCCTGTTACGCCAGCCTACCGACAGCCTAGAGCCAGCCTAGTTCAGGAAATCTGCTATCGCAACTGTAAACATTTTTATGTATGAGCGCACAGAAGTCTAAAATACCGAATGCTGTGTTTTCCCGCACTGATTTTCTTTACCGAACACACTTTTATGAATGATAGCCAATGTAATTTAATGTTATTAAAAATGAACTTTCAATATCAGTTTTAGGTCAAGACGTGAATGTCTGGGGCTGGGAGCACATTTGGCAGAATTGCATGCGTTTTTCAGGAGTCCACTACTTAAAAATATGTGCTTCCAAACTAAAGGGGTCTATTACCTTCAAAATCATTTTTGAGTACCTGTTCAAGTTTAGAGGAAGTCTGTCTGCTAAAACAGCGCCTGTGTCTGCCCTGATGATAAACTGACCGAAGGTGGTTGCCGGTCTACCATCTACAGATAAAAGTATCATCGCAGTGTCATATGTAGCTTAGCATTCACTTTTAAATGTTTTTACTAGTTGAGATGTTCCTTTCGATAAAAACACAAAAATAAATACAAAAAATACTAGGGTTTTTTTAACTGAAAATTGTATTTATGTTTTTGTTTTTAGTTTCACAGCTCAATAAATGCCAATAAAAACACACACACCACACACACACACACACCACACACACACTTATAAAAACAAACTATAAAAGAACAGCTCTCTCCCAGCCACCTACTAGTATCTTCAAAATATAGATAGAAGTTTCCAACCATCTGTATGCTTCTCTCATTCCCCATCCATCAATGGATACTCGCGGGGACGTAACTGGAAGGAAGCAGACATTGTTATCTATATGATTAAAGGAATACTATCAATTAACATGTTTTTTTAACCTGGAATTGAGAGAGTTCCTGAAGTGCTGGTAAATCATGATGTATACATTTTGCTTGCTTATCTCTTTTGTTTACAGTATCAAATTCCTTTCACTCTTAACTAAAGGCAAGTCTGCTCAAATCGGATGGCAGAGTAAACCATGAGGGGAGGGGGAATTCCCTCACAGTGCATCTGTTAACCCTGTGTGAGAGAGAAAGCTCTCAGCAGCTGCCTGTGTACTGTGTCCTGTGTCTCTGACTGAAGTGTCTGAAGAGTGCATAGGAAATGTAACTTGTTATAAACATTTGTAATTGTCTGACACCACAGATTTTCATACTTTTTTTGCTTTCATAGAAAAATACTCTGTAGTCTGATATGCAAAAAAATAATAAAATAAACTATAAATGGCTGTGCACTGAAGCAGACACCCCTTTTGAGAATGATTTGTTCCAATAGAGCTAAATCCTACACACAGTGAATTACAGCTTTTGCCTCTGACATTTAACATGAAAAGTAGGAAAATGTTTACACAGCTACTTAGACATTATTTGTACATTGTAATTTTAGAACACTTGGTTTGCTAGTGTTCCTTTTAGCATTTTCTGAGCATGTTCTTCTGGGGTTTAGCAATGACACAGACCGAGGGAGCTAAAGGAACGTCCTTGCGTAAAATCTGATGTACAAGGTCCTTGATTGAGAACCAGTAGGCCTGGATCTTAGTACAATGCCAGTAGATGTGGGTCAGGGTGCCCTGCTCCCCACACTCCCTCCAGCACCTATACGATATCGTGGGGGAAGAACCGATGAGGTGAATTATAGCAGCAAAACATAATTTTATACTGGGGCATACTTGATGTATTTTGATTGATATATCAGTGACAGTTAATCATTGACTGGGAATGTTTCTTCTCAATTGTGAGAAATCTGGATTGTGGAGAGGGAGGGCAGATCAGGTCATACAGAAGTAGACGATCAAATACTACGTAGGGAAGTAATAGAGAAGCAATCGTCTATTTGTAGAGCAGGCAAAAAGCAGGTACCCAAGCTAACAGGTGCTATTATTAACCCTCCTGGCGGTTTGTCAAAATCCGCCAGGGGGCAGCAAATACGTTTAAAAAAAAAAAAAAAAAAAAAAAAAAAATTTCATGTAGCGAGACGAGGTCTCGCTACATGATAGCCGCTGCTCAGCGGCATCCCCCCAGCCCCTCCGATCGCCGCCGGCGATCGGAGATCAGGAGATCCCGTTCAAAGAACGGGATCTCCTGGAGGGCTTTCCCCGTCGCCATGGCGATGGGGCGGGATGACGTCACCGACGTCATCGACGTCGTGACGTCAAAGGGGACTCCGATCCACCCCACAGCACTGCCTGGCACTGATTGGCCAGGCAGCGCACGGGGTCTGGGGGGGGGGGCGGCTGCGGCGACGCGTATAGCGGCGGATCGGCGGGTAGCGGCGGCGATCGGGCACTGCACGCAGCTAGCAAAGTGCTAGCTGCGTGCAGCAAAAAAAAATTATGCAAATCGGCCCAGCGGGGCCTGAGCGGTGCCTCCCGGCGGCATAGCCCGTGCTCACGGGCTTACCGCCAGGGAGGTTAAAGCAGGATTAAACTCTAACATTACATTCAGTAAAAACACGGTTTCCTACTTTTTATTAACCATACAGAGTTATCATATTTGCTTTTGTGCACAAGTATTATTGCCTGTTTAGAAAGTATAAGTTCCCAAAGTACAGTTTATCTGCACTGAAATCTGCCATTGTAATTTATTGCATAGCTGCTATATTTATAAATTATAATGTATCCAAATTGTCTTCTCCTATGTACACTTTTGGCTGGTATTCAGCTGAGACATTGCTAGCAGTGTTTGTATTGTCTTGCTTGTTTTCTTATCAGCTACTATTATAATCACTTCCTCAGGTTCGGCAATGGCAGTAAGCTTCTCACTGAAGAACAAAGGTCTGTATTTAACTGAGTGCTGTTCTGCTACCGGTGTTTATTCTGGTAGTACCTTTTATGCTGTAAAGAATCTTTTAGAGCAAAGAAGAAATACTGAGTTTAACTGCTTGAAGACCGTAGCCTTACCACCCCCCCCCCCCCCAGTGACCAGGCTATTTTTTACAATTCATGCCACTGCAGCTTTAAGGGCTCGCTACAGGGCCGTACAACTCAGCATACAAGCGATGCTGCCATGTTTGTTTCTTTTTTTTATTTACGGTATTTGTTTTTTTTATATATAAATTTGACCATTTTATTCATTTATTTATTTCTCGCCCCTTTCTCCCTCCCCCCGCAAGCCAATGACAGCGATTGGCTGTCATAGGCATTAGCCTATGAGAGCCGATGGCTCTTGTGCCTCCCCAGGGGACAGCCGAGTGACACGCTTGTCCCCAGTACAGCACTGCCATAGATTGCAGCGCTGTACAATGTAAATAGATGGCGCTGGGAGACTGATGCGGAGATGCACGCGTATTGGGGTGCGCAAACTCCTGCAAAACACGCCCCCAGGACTTAACGCCAATTAGTGTTACGCGGCCCTGGGGAGCCGCCACATTCACACCAATTGGCGTGAGGCGGTTGGCAACAACAGGTTAAAGGGATTCTTAAATAGACTCTGTAACAAAATTTTCAGCCTTATTCAGCCTTATAGAAGTTATGCACACCCTCTCCACGCCCCCTGCAGGCTCTGTATGAGTCACAGACTGAGGCTCTTTCACATTAGGGCAGATTTTCTGCGTTTCAACGCAAAGGATAAAGTTTGCGTTACCCAAGGTGAAATGAAAGTCCATAGACTTTGATTTTAGCTTTCACATATAACGCAGCCTTTTTGTGCGTTGCGTTACACTGCACCCAGGCGCAGTTTTTCAGCCAATGCTAGCTTTATGCGTTACAATGTTAGTCAATGTAAAACGTTTTTAATCCGTTAACGCAGGCAACCAGTCCCAGAATGCAACAGAGGAACAATGTAGAAAGTTGAAAACTAAAAGAAAAAAAAATTACCTGCGTTTTCCTATGTCCTGTAACGCATTGAAAACGGATTAAAAACGCACACTCACTGCACTGCAGTGCAAAACGCATTAAAACGCATACAACAAAACGTATGCTTTGAGCGTTCTCCAACGCAAGCTCTGATGTGAAAGAGCCCTGAGCTTGTCACATGCTGGTTAGCAGCCAGGTTTTTTGTTTGTAAACACTGCCTAAAACTGGCAATTACAAGCCAGGATCTCAGCAGGGAGTGGCAGAAACAGCAAAGAGGGCCCAGGAGAACATAATGAATAGAATGGTATGCTTTTTAATGTAAGAATTTTAGAGTACAGATTCTCTTTAAGCCTAGGAAATAAATCAGTTTTACTCACCTGGGGCTTCTACCAGCCCCCTGCAGCTGTCTCACAGTCACGATCAAATCCTCCTGTCCCCCACCACCAGCTACATTCACTTCGCCGCCAGGCTTACTGCGCCTCCTTCTACGCAATCCCGTCTGCAATAGCGCCCTGCGTAGAAGGCTACGTGTGACCAGGCCTGTCGGCAAAGTGAAAGTAGCTGGCTGTGGGGGACAGAAGGATCCGATCGTGACTGCAAGGGCACCGGACAGCTGAAGGGGGCTGGTAGAAGCCCCAGGTGAGAAAAACTGATATTTTATTTCTGGCTTAAGTGTCGCTTTAAATGTATGTCATGGAGAATAGATTCGAGCAGCCAATGATACAGGTGTATACTAGGCCTTGGATATACAGTATAATACCATTTCAGCCTGGAGGAAGCAAAAAATGAGATCATCGGTAGAGAAAAATAAGAAACATTTACAGAGTTCCTTAGGATTGTAAAAAAGATAAAAATTAAAAAAAATCACTACTGTGCACATCCCTGTTACACATTTCCAGGTCAGCGTGCAGCGAAATAAGCAGCAAGTCAATGCTGGAGAATACAGGATTAAACCAGCATCCCATTAGCTAGAGCCATTCATTACCCCTGTGAACCTGGCCAGTGGCCACTGCTTGTTGCCTGATTTATGCTCAGTGACCAGCAATAGTTGTTCCCCTCACATAGAGCTATGCCAATTTCAGTTCAGCTTCTCAGACACCAGACTCATATAACACATCAGCAGTAATAATATCTAACATGACTGTGGCACAACCCCATGGTCTTAAAGGGAGCCTAAAGTGAGGCTTCCATATTTATTTCCTTTTAAAGGAATCATCAGCCAAATTTAAAAAAAATCAGCTTTACTCACCTGGGGCTTTCTCCAGCCAATTGCAGCCGACTGTCCCATGCTGTCAGCTCTGCTCTCCGCCGCCGCCCTAGGGTCCCCGCATGGTGCAGAGGACGACCTTGAGGTCGTCCTTACTGCACCTGCGTCAATCATTGCTGTCAATCACGGCCATGTTGTCCGCGGCGGCTTACTGCGCAGGTCGTCCTCTGTACCATGCGGGAACCCAGGGGCGGCGGTGGAGATCGGAGCAGACATCGTGGGACAGTCGGCTGCATGGGGCTGGAGAAAGCCGCAGGTAAAAAGTGGATTTTAAAAAAAAATTTGGCTGATGATTCCTTTAAGCAATACCAGTTGCATGGCTATCCTGCTGATCTCTTTGGCTGCAGCAGTGTCTGAATCACACACCTGAAACAAGCATGCAGCTAATCCAGTTAGCCTTCAGTCAGCGCTCCTAATCTGCATGGTTGTTCAGGGCCTATAGCTAAAAGTGTTAGAGGCAGAGGATCAGCGGGACAGCCAGGCAGTATGCATGTTTAAAAATAAATAAATATGGCAGCCTCTATTTCCCTCTCGCTTTAGGTTCCCTTTAAAAGAAACCTGAAGTGAGAGGGGTATGGAGGCTGCCATATTTATTTCCTTTTAAACAATACCAGTTGCTTGGCATCCTGCTGGTCTTTCATGCATCAGTAGTGTCTGAATCACACATCTGAAACATCAATTCAGCAAATCCAGTCAAACTTAAAAAGTATGTGAGATGAATTAAAAGAAGAAATGTATACATATCGGGGGCTTTCGCCAGCCCCCTTCAGGCTGTTCCTCCCCTTTCTCCTCTGTCACCTGAATCCTCTGCTATGGGTTTCAGTAAATTCCGTCAGTTGGTGCAGGTGCAGTCCGGCCGCGCATGTTCCCCCGTCATGCTTCTGTAGCCTGTGCGCCTGTGCAGAAATACTGCAGGCAATGTGCATTGTTCAAACGGATATAAATACGGCGTATACCTCTCAGTTCAGTTGCACTTTAAAGCAAGTAAAAAAACGTTCAAATACTCACCTGTGGAGGGGGAAGGCTTCGTCCTATAGAGCCTTCCTGTTTCTCTCATGGCCCTCTCATCCCAGTCTCATCGTCCCAGTTAGCAGTATTCGACTGATTGTATCCAGACCTTGCTCTGTGTCACCATGGGATGCTTTAGGAGCTCGAGTGCTCCCCAAGACGGGCAGCTCGGTACTGCGCATGTGTGAGCATGCACAAGCGCAGGTTCCCGAAGCCTTCGTGGTGGCAGATTGATACAGGGGTGACAGTGCTGGAACAAAGGGAGCCTGCGGGGAAACGGTAAGGCTGTATGTGCAGTGTTCCCCAACCTTGTCCTTAAGGCTCACCAACAGTGCATGTTTTGTGGAAATCCACAGAGGTAATGAATCAGCTCTGCTGAGACACCAATCACCTCACCTGTGCATGTTTGTGGTTTTCTGCAATACATGTGTTGGTGGGTGGGCCTTAAGGACATGGTTGGGGAGCTCTGCACTATCTGATCCAGAGGCTCTCCCTCTCTTATTTGAGTATGTTAGTTTTTTTTTTTTTTACTTCAGACTTGCTTTAAAGTGATCCTGTACTGAGGGATATGGAGGCTGCCATATGTCCTTTAAACAATGCCAGTTGCCTGGCTGTATTGCTGACCTTTCCGGTTTCACAACTGTCCAAATCACCAAGACACTGAAACAAAAATTACCGTATATACTCGCATATAAGCTGACCCGCATATAAGCCGACCCCCCAACTTTTCCCTGAAAAAACAGGGAAAAATGATTGACCCCCATATAAGCCGGGGGTAGGAAATGCTGGATTGGTGCAGCCCCCCAGTGTGTCCCAGTATAGCTAGTATAGTGCCCAGTATAGGTAGGTAGTGTCCAGTATAGCTAGTATAGTGCCCAGTATAGCTAGTAAAGTGCCCAGTATAGCCAGTATAGCGCCCAGTATGGGTAGGTAGTGCCTCAGTTTAGCTAGTATAGTGCCCAGTTTAGCTAGTATAGTGCCCCAGTATGGCTAGTAAAGTGCCCAGTTTAGCCAGTATAGTGCCCAGTTTAGTTAGTATAGTGCCCAGTTTAGCCAGTATAGTGCCCAGTTTAGCCAGTATAGTGCCCAGTTTAGCTAGTATAGTGCCCAGTTTAGCCAGTATAGTGCCCAGTTTAGCTAGTATAGTGCCCAGTTTAGCCAGTATAGTGCCCAGTTTAGCCAGTATAGTGCCCAGTTTAGCTAGTATAGTGCCCCAGTATGGCTAGTAAAGTGCCCAGTTTAGCCAGTATAGTGCCCAGTTTAGTTAGTATAGTGCCCAGTTTAGCCAGTATAGTGCCCAGTTTAGCCAGTATAGTGCCCAGTTTAGCTAGTATAGTGCCCAGTTTAGCTAGTATAGTGCCCAGTTTAGCCAGTATAGTGCCCAGTTTAGTCAGTATAATGCCCAGTTTAGCCAGTATAGTGCCCAGTTTAGCTAGTATAGTGCCCCAGTATGGCTAGTAAAGTGCCCAGTTTAGCCAGTATAGTGCCCAGTTTAGTTAGTATAGTGCCCAGTTTAGCCAGTATAGTGCCCAGTTTAGCCAGTATAGTGCCCAGTTTAGCTAGTATAGTGCCCCAGTATGGCTAGTATAGTGCCCAGTTTAGCCAGTATAGTGCCCAGTTTAGCCAGTATAGTGCCCAGTTTAGCTAGTATAGTGCCCAGTTTAGCCAGTATAGTGTCCAGTTTAGCCAGTATAGTGCCCAGTTTAGCCAGTATAGTGCCCAGTTTAGCTAGTATAGTGCCCCAGTATGGCTAGTAAAGTGCCCAGTTTAGCCAGTATAGTGCCCAGTTTAGCCAGTATAGTGCCCAGTTTAGCTAGTATAGTGCCCAGTTTAGCCAGTATAGTGCCCAGTTTAGCTAGTATAGTGCCCAGTTTAGCTAGTATAGTGCCCCAGTATGGCTAGTATAGTGCCCAGTTTAGCCAGTATAGTGCCCAGTTTAGCTAGTATAGTGCCCAGTTTAGCCAGTATAGTGCCCAGTTTAGCCAGTATAGTGCCCAGCATAGGTAGGTAGTGCTCCCGGCCCCCCTGCTCCCCGCTCCCCCCGCGGCCGCCGCTGCTATTACCTGCTTAGGCAGCGGCCGCTTCCTAATCCGCATTCCTCTTCTGAACTTCCAGCGTGTATCACAGCAGCGCGCCCGGCGCTGCTGCTGTGACGATGCAGAGTGCAGTAGTGATGGGTCGTTCGCGAACGAGCCGGCTCTAAGAGCCGGCTCTTTGAAGTGAATCAGAGGAGCCGATGCTCACTCTGAGAAGAGCCGATGCCTCGGCCGCCCCTTTTAGCTCTGCTTTGCTCCGTAATAAAGGGCGCTGAGGCATTCTGGGAGATGTAGTCCTCCTCTTGCAGCTTGAAGGAGTGTTTGGGGCGGAGCAGAGCAGTAGCAGGAGGGATTGCCTCAGTTAGAGAAGTAGTCTGGAGTTGGCATGGAGACGGGGGCGGGGCTTTAAATCCGATTCTGAGTGGTGTCTAGTGATATTTAATTAAGAGCCGATTCAGAGCCGTAAGAGCCGGCTCTTCAATGGGAGCCGATTCAGAAGAGCCGATTCTCTGAGAAGAGCCGGAATTCCCATCACTAGAGTGCAGGAAAGAGCGCGGCTCCCTATGGCGGCGATCTGTATCGCCGTTACCAAGGGAACCGCTCTTTCCTGCCCCTGCATCATCACAGCAGCAGCGCCGGGCGCGCTGCTGTGATACACTCTGAAAAGTTTCAGAAGAGGAACGCGGATTAGGAAGCGGCCGCTGCCTAAGCAGGTAATAGCAGCGGCGGCCGCGGGGGGAGCGGGGAGGGGGGGGGGGAGCGGGGCGCGGACCACCCACCACCCACCACTAGACCACCAGGGAAGACTCGCATACAAGCCGACCCCCCAACTTTTGACCCCCTTTTGGGGGGTCAAAAATTCGGCTTGTATGCGAGTATATACGGTATTTAGGATCCCGCGGCTCTGCATTTACTTTAATGTGGCCAAACTTTAGTCAGAGTCCATGATTTGTGTACATGTTCTGGGGCTGTGGCTCAAATGATCAGAGTCAGAAAAATAGCAGAACATCCAAGAAACCGACATTGTTTAAAAGGAAATAAGGTACTTATCCGTTAGCCGGGCGCATCCGGCAGGTGGCGCTAATTACTATTCCCCCTCCAGGCCGACATGGATAGTAGGGAAAGATGTAACTCTGGTGGAGTTTTGTCGCCACCTAGAGGATGCGCCCGGCTAACGGATAAGTACCGGAAATAAATATGTCAGCCTCCACATTTCTATGACTACAGGGTCACTTTAATCTACCTACACACAATGATTGTCGCCCTGCCCTGCAGGACTGAACTCTATCATTCAGGCAGCACTGCGGTGTACAAGCAATGTACAGATACTCACATGTGTTATGCATACAGCAGAAGCAAGTTATGCAAGAAACTACCCATATTGCAGTAAGTCAGCCAGTATCACATATAATATGGGCAAGTTCAACACATACATTGTTTGCTTAACACACTTAGTAACACTGCAGACTACTGTTTGTTGAACTAGTGAATCTTGGACCATAACTAAAGATGGCCATTAAAGAGAATCTGTAGTAAAAACAAAAAAACAACAAAAACAGATACTTACCTAAGCACAGGGAAGGCTCTGTATCCTATAGAGCCTTCTCATTCCTCTCACAATCCCCGCATTCCACGGCTGGCTTCCCCGGTTCAAATCTCCTGCCGCGGGAGGTTGAAGACCGGTGGCTCTGTATTGTGCATGCGCGAGTGTGCAAGAGAGAGCGTTTGCGTGTCCTTCTTCAGGAGCCCAAATGCTTCCGAAGACTCCGGAAGCAAACCAGAAGCGGAAGAGAGCAACTGCTAACGGGAGTCTACAGAGAAATGCGGGAACCGTGAGGAGAACGGGAAGGTTCTATAGAACCCAGAGCCTTCCCTCTCCTTAGGTGTCTGTTTTTTATTGTTATTTTCACTTCAGATTCTCTTTAACAGTGCGATTTCCAGTACAGGAAAATCACCAATATGCAATATTCTCATGATTTCGCAATCCAAATTATTTTCCCACCTTTTGTGTGATACACCCGACTCATTGCAGCAGAATCACGGTACTGGAAAATAGAAAGAGACACGATTGCAACGCCATTGCGTTTCTTAGTAGAAAATTACTCTGACACCCAGTAAAATTACGTACATTGACCGCAGATGTGAATTTTACCGCTATTTAGTGAGTATTAGGGCTGGTTCACACGGATATCGGCCCGGCTTCTGGTGGTGTCTCGTTCATCAGCATCTTCTCGGCGTGGCATTTGAGCCTCCGGCGTCTATCGGTGGCCTCCTGTAGAGGTTGTCCAGGGTCACCTCAAACGACTGGGAAAATCGTGATTGGAACTCTGCATTCACGCAAACACCTGCAAAAGCCTGGTACAAACGCTCCCATTAACTTGAAAGGGAGCGTTTAAAGAGGAACTTCAGCCTAAACAAACATACTATCATTATGTTACATTAGTTATGTTAATTAAAATAGATAAGTAATATAATCTTTTACCCTCCCTGTTTTAAAAGAACAGGCAAATGTTTGATTTCATGAGGGCAGCCATCTTTTTGGTTGAAAGGAGGTAACAGGGAGCATGAGACACAGTTCCAACTGTCCTATGTCCTGATCACCCCTCCCATTTGCTAAGCATTGAGAACAATATCAGAAATCCCATCATGCTTTGCACAGCATCAGGGGAAAAATGCCCAGACAGTTTTCTTTGATGGGGCGGAGCTTAGCTTTTGTGCAGCTAAAAATGAGGCTTAAGTAAGAAAAACTAAGTTCTGATACTGTGAAACCGTTAAAGAAACACCAGTCCTTTTCAGTGCTGCTGAGTACATTTTTAGTCTGGAGGTTCGCTTTAATGACGGTGGGTAAACGCCCACCAAGCATCCGTGTGAACCAGCCCTTACTCATCATTCTGCGATTGCAGATACACTGTCTGCTGCAGGATGCCAGATAACAGCGAGTTATCCTATACACCGCTTCTAGGAGTACTCTAGCCAGGGAAATGTTTATACGTAGCAGTATTTTCCTCTTGAGAAATATTGATACAACATGGAGCCCTGTTTATGCAGGTGGGCTGTTTATAGCACAAGCCAACAATAATATTTCTGTAAGGATACTATTTCTGTCCTGAGATTATGTGCTGCTATTTTGTGTATGGGTCTGTACTACTAATTCATCCTTGCAGTGGTGCCCCTCTTTCGATCTGGCGCATGTTATTACATAATAACATGCCACGGGTCACAGAGAAGTTGAAGGCAGTTGTGGATGAAGGTGGAGAGCACTGAGCTACAGACTGACAGAGGTGCACACCTGCCGGGACAAGTGAGACAATACTCTGCCGAAGACTCTGAAGGGCCCTGGGAGAAGCCGTTAAGATTGGGGAAGACCTGGGGGCAGCTGCATAACTATAAATCATAGGGCCCCCTAGCAAAACTTTGATGGTGCCACCAATGTTCACCCCCTTTCCCTTGCCTTCTCCTGGTGACCCTCACAGCCTGGGGGCCTGTCTTGCTAGGGTCATAAAACAAATTGTCCACATCATGATCTTCAAACCCATAACAAGTATAGCCCCAAAACACCTGATCTAAAGGACAGACCTTTTAATCAGAGGGAGTGAAGTAGTAGTTGTGGCCCCCTTACAGCTCTGTGCCCCCCTCTGAGCTGCTCCCTTGTAGTTACGCCCCTGTTTCGGGGGCTTGGAAAGGGAAAGTGTATTTGGAATCAACCAAGGGGCCCCCAATGCTGCTTTATGTAAGGGGAGGGGGGGGGGGTCAGGTCTGTCGAACAGGGAGTCGGTCGGGGGGCCCTTTGTAGATATAACCGGCCCTGGATTTGCCGTTGGCCTTTCATATCAATTTAAATGGTTTATTTTTTGTAACTTTTAATTGAACCAGTACTCTTACTAGTGGTATATCAGCCTTTGCCATGGTGAAGTGTCACTACAAAAGGGCAGGGAGAGGAGTTATGGTACCCATACAAGGTACAATAAAAACGTTTGATCAAATAATATGGAAGTTGAAAAGAATCTCTCTTTTTTTTTTTTCGATCAACAAAAACAAACGATTATCCCGTTTTTACTATAAAAATCCGATCAGACATGTGGGAAAAATCTTTATATTCGATCTAACGGCATAATCCAAATAAATTACCTCAACTAAAACCGAACTAAAAACCCCTTGAAGGGCAACTAAAGAGATAGGTATATGGAGACTGCCATGTTTATTTCCTGTTAAGCAATACCAGTTGCCTAGCAGACCTACGGATCCTCTGCCACTAATACTTTCAGCCATAAACCCTGAACAAGTATGCAGCAGATCAGGTGTTTCTGACATTTTTGTCAGATCTTACAGATTGGATGCATGCTTGTTTCTGGTGTTATTCAGACCCTTTTGTAGCCAAACAGACCAGCAGGGCTGCCAGGCAACTGGTATTGTTTAAAAGGAAATAAACATGGCAGCCTCCATATACCTCTCTCTTCAGTTGTCCTTTAAGATGACATTAACCAAGGATTGAACTTTATCCCAATCAGTGGCTGATATACCCCCCTTTCCCACAAGAAATATTCCTCAGTTGCCGCCTGGTTCGTCCGCAACTGGCCCCGATAAGTCATCCAGTTGGTCGGTGCAGTAGTAGTGCGCAGGTGCAGAATGCCCACGGCCACTGGAGTGTGAAGGGGACATGCAGGTGGCATGCCTCAGACCGGAGTTCTTTCCGGGGCAATCTGCGAAGGATCCAAGTGGCAACTGAGGACGACGAGGGAGCGATTAGGACAGAGGGGGCTGGAGGACGCCCCAGGTATGTATAAATATTTCCTTTGGCCCCATCTCAGGTTTACTTAAAAGGAAAGGAATAAAGTCTAGAGTTAAACATATACAGTTTATTTAGATGAGTGTGAGTGAGAATAAAAAGCCTTGTATTGTTTTTCTCACTAGTGTGCAGACCGGGCAGAATTCTTCATCTTTGTTTCTAAGATATGGTAATTATTAACGTTGAATTGATTTCTTATTGTCACTATGCAGTTCTCCAGGTCCCACATTGTCCTGATAACATCTGCTGCACAGAAGCTGCTGGCCTCACTGACAATGGTTTTGTGCTCATGGAGTTGTCTGCTGACCTTGGCTGTGACATGGATCACTGGAAGTTCTGCTCTACACATTAACATTTAAAGTCTTCCCTTCAGTAAGTGACATGGCCCATCTGCTGTGAAATGATACTGACAGTGAACGTTTTCTGCATAGATGGACAGTGTGGATCAGTTTTGACAGTGATGATTATTAACAACGTTTCCACACACAGTAATAATTCAATATATGAAACCTAAACTCTGACTAGATTATCCTCACCTCCAGCCACTGTGATCACCCAACTGCAGGTTAGAGTTACCCCTAATTTTGTCTGACTTGGTAAACTTTCTGAATTCCCTCCCGACCTCCCAACGCCGAAATAGAAAAAAATAGACATTTATTTTTTTTTAACAAAGTTTATTGAAATTTTTCAACATTTTCATCCAAACACACACAGTGGGTAATACATCGCCAGATAATAAAGAAAAATACAATGTTGTTATTTTTTTTTTATTTTTTTCTTCCAATCCTCACCTGAAGACATGTCGGGCCTGATTCACAAAGCGGTGCTAACAGTTAGCACGCTGGTGAAAAGCCCTTTATCACACCTAAACTCAGTTTAGTCATGATAAGTTTAGGTGTGATAAGTTTAGGTGTGATAAGTTTAGGCATGATAAGTTTAGGTGTGATAAGTTTAGGCATGATAAGTTTAAGCACCAACTGCGTTAGCACCGCAGTGCACAGCTGATCAAAAGTTTTGCGCTAGCAAAGTCTGGTGCACTTCGCATAGAGTTTAATGGCGCTGCTTTGCGTGCGGGACTTTGCACGCTATCTACACTTATCTAAACTAAGCATGCCTAAACTTATCACACCTAAACTTATCACACCTAAACTTATCACGCCTAAACTGGCTTTTCACCAGCGTGGTGCAAAGGTTATCATGCCTAAAGTCTTTTAGGCGTGATAACTGAGTTATCACCGCTTTGTGAATCAGGCCCGTCATCTTATGGATCTACTTCTCTTTTATCCACAGTGACTTATAGTATGTTATTTCAGAATAAACCATAAAAACTTGGTATAGTAACACCCATTGTGCTCCCTCCCGCTCCCTCCCCCCCCCCCCCTTTCCCCCCAGTCATCTCTGGTTAATGATCACTAGTAACCTTACCGATATTACACAAAATAGACATTTTTAATAGAAAAAAAAAACTATACAAAAATAAATAAATAAAAATTGCTGCAGCAAGCAGATCCCTCCACAACAGAAAGCTCTGTTGTTGGTGGGTAGAAAAGGAGGGCAGATTAATTTGGCTGCTAAGCTGTGTGGCCGTGAAGCAAACTGTTAAAGCTGCATTGTGCTAAATTGTAAAAAATAGCCTGGTCACTAGGGAGGTATAAGCCTGTGGTCCTCAAGTGGTTATAAGTTCTTTGAGTAGAACCAGATTGTAGCACCAGCCACACTATACTAGTATAGCATAGCACAATACGTCATCGATCCTCTGTGAAATTACATGACCGGGATTCAAATCAGTATTAGAATCAGAATAATTTATTTTGCCAAGTACAAAGTGTGTGTGTGTGTGTGCGCACGCGCTTGTGTATGTGTGTGTGTGTAAGGGGGGGGGGGGGGGGGGGATCACCTGGAACTGGTTTTGGCTCATACAGGATCTGGAAGGGGGGGTGGGGGTGAATGGTGACAGTAAGGGGGGAAAATGTCTGAAAGTCAAGAGATGAGAGGCTGCCATACTACAGGGCCACCTGTCGCATTTAGCAATCATCTGTTATCCCTACACAAACAGGGGGGGGGGGGGGGCTAATCAGAGAGTGGCAAAGGTTCAGCAGTGAAGGCCCAGTTCTTCATAAAAGAAACCAGCAGTGATAGCTGACGCTGCTGAGGATCCGGATTGCTGGCATCTGGCAGTGCTGGCTAAAGAGCTCCAGTTCAAAATGTGCAGTAGTGTTCATTTCTGTGGTGAGTCCTGACTCCTGGAGAGCACTCCTGGGCAACTGGTCAAGATAATCTGGCTGTCACAGAAGCGTCTGGCTGTGGCGGCCCTTACTTTCGGATCAGTTTCTGGCATCATAGTAGAGGGGCTGAACCAAAGGTGTCCCAGCTGTGGTGGAGCAGCTGCAGCTGATGAATAGATGGAGCTGGCATCCAGCAAGGCCAAAGGTGTCCCAATTGGCATGGTGTCTTCCAACCTTAGTGGATCTCTGACCTCCTGGGTAGCAGCGGTGAACTCCACAGGACTGTACCTGCAGAGACAACGGACCCAGGCAGCGCCAAGTCCCAAATTCCCCACAACCCGCACCAGCGTTCCAGGCTACTCCGGGCCACACTGCACACCTTCAGGAAGGAGATCAAGGTGAAACTGTAGTGAAAAGGGAAGTAAAAAAAACAAGAAAAGGCCAGAATCCTGTGGCCGGGGCTGCCAATTAAGTTGCCATGTTTAGATTATAAATCTAAAACAAGATCCAAATACTGAGCTTGGCAGAATGAGACTCGCCGGGACCATAGGCCTGATGCAGGAAACCGCTGTAAAATATTGCCTTGCACAGACATTGCATGGCAATATTACCCTCGCTACCGTCACTTTGTATTGCGACTTACGCTATTAGCACAACCCACGGTACTCAACTAGCATGACCGCTGCTAAGGTACAGCGTGCTGCTAACGGTAACGTTCATTAGTAACACGTGTTACCATAGCAACGGCCGTGCTAGTCGAGTACTGCGTTTTGCACTATTAGCTGGCAGTACGCAGTGCAGAAATAAGGGTAATATTGAAGTGCGATGTCTGTGCACAGCAATATTACAGCGCGTACCTGCATCAGGCCTATGATGCCGGTGAGTCTCACTCTGCCCAGCTCAGTGTTTGGATCTTGTTTTAGGTTTATAATCCGAAGATAGTGCCTAATTGGCAACCACAGCCACAGGATTCTGGCCTTTTCCTGTTTTTCTTCTTCTATGGTTGGAGCCATGCCATTCATATACAGAATATGGGAAATAATACAGCTGTCTCAGAGTGGACCTCAGCTGGATTTAGCCCAGAATTGCAGTGGGCATGTGGAGTAGGGCCCATGGGAAGACATGGAACCACTGCACATACATGCCGTGTGTTTCTTGCAGTGCTGTGTGGCACATCAGACACAGAGTGAAGTGACCCTAAATCTCAGCAGGGACAAAGTAGGTCAGAGATCATAGAACCAATCTGGGTTTTTTACAGTTTTCACTTCCTTCCTTTACTGATGACATCATAGGCATAGTCCCCAACAGTCCCGATTTGATCGGGACTGTACCGATTTGGGGGGCCCCTCCCGCCATCCCGCGCTGCCCCCCTTCTGTCCCGGCCGCTGGGCAGAGAGAAGGAAAAAAATTGATCGAGGCACCAGCCCCGGGGATCTGCATGCGGGATGGATTGCCGCCGCTATTTATTTCTCCCTCCCTCCTTCCTAATGTGTCCCCCAGTGTCCCCGGCTTCCCCCCGCACAGTAATATGGGCAGCAGAGCGGGCAGTGAGTCTTACCACTGCCTCTCCGCTGCGTACCGGGATCTCCTCTGATCTTCTCACTTCCTGTGACATCACAGGAAGCGAGAAGATCAGAGGAGATCCCGGTACGCAGCGAAGAGGCAGTGGTAAGACTCACTGCCCGCTCTGCTGCCCATATTACTGTGCGGGGGGAAGCCGGGGACACTGGGGGACATATTAGGAGGGAGGGAGAAGGATAATGATGGCGGCGGCGGCCATACATGCCGCATACCGGGCGGGCTGGTGCCTCGATCGGCTTTTTTTCCCCCCTCTCTCTGCCTGGCCACCCCCCTCCTCCTCCTCACCACCACCACCCCGGCACCCTCCCATTTGGGAGTAATTTAATAACAAAATTATTTAAAAAAAACAAAAACTTTTTTTCCCCCTGGGGTGGGCGTGACTAGGGGGTTGGGGGCGTGGCCAGGGGTGTGGCCTAATTGTCCCGTTTTGGGACATTGAAATGTTGGGAGGTATGTCATAGGTAATCCTCTCTAACAGGAATACACAGAGCAGTAACAGACTAGGATTGTATTGTAATCTTCCCGAGTCCCGACTATCCAAATTAGAGAAAACAACAAAACAACAGCAAAAAGTTTTGGTTGGCATTCCTTTATATTTATAGACCCCAGCATTGACACACAGATAAATCTATTTATTGTGAAAACGCATTGCATGATTTACAACCCATTGGGGAGGCTGAAAAGGCAGTTATCACTTTGGAAATTGGTTTTATGCAAATTGTTGACTTGATTCCTCCCCACAGGGTATGACTGCCTATATATAGCCACCATTTGTTCTACTAACTGAGTCATCTATGCACCTATACTGCAATGAAATACTGGGAAGGATATTCCCCACCAGCAGGCATGGAAGTGTTACTAATGTTGAAAACTACTGATTTATGATGTGCCATTACTTCAAATTAAGAAATCAGTGAGGTAACATTATTGTGAGTCAGGTCTATGGTGATATATAACAGAGTTGCGCTGCCACCTAGTGGCGACAGCGCAATTTGCACCATGCAGTACAGCTGCTGCTAGAATTTCTGTTTCTGTCTGTTATTATTATTATTATTATTTAGTATTTAAATCTGTAGTCTGTTCTGTGTAACATGTAAAGACAGGGGCGTAGCAATAAGGGGAGCAGAGGTAGCAACCGCATCAGGGCCCTTGGGCCAGAGGGGCCCCGAAGAGTCTATCCTCTATCACAGTATTAGCTCTCTATTGGTCCTGTGCTTGTAATGACTTCTATAGATGCTTTGAATAGTAGTAATCCTTAACACACTGCTCCCCATCCCCTTCTTGCAGCTCTGACACTGTAGTTGCCATTGGCAGGTTTTGGTGTGCTGTATAAATTGTTATATATAGAGTTCTGGGGGGGGGGGGGGGGGCATGCAAAACTTGCACTGGGGCCCATAGCTCCTTAGCTACGCCACTGTGTAAAGGAATGATGACATCATATTTGTCACATTTTTGACATTTACATTTAGGCAACATTTACATAGACTTATTCTTTAGGGTCTGTTGTTTTGCACCCTTTCAGACCCTAAAACCTGGAAAAAAAATCATTCTGCCAGGGAGATCTGCAGCAGTTTTTGAATCACTCACCTTCCTGGCTCCAGCGCTGTAGTTATGCCTCCGGAGGATGGCACCTAAAGAATAAGGTGCTGCAACTCTAAAGTTAAATGGCCGGCGATCTCACCAGCAGGAAGCAGAGCCCCGGAGGAGAGGAAGAAGAATGGCAGTCAATGCCGGGAGCCCCTTTGTGCCTTTACCGAGGGTCTAGTATCGTGGCCACCCAGTGCAGCTCATTCCCCTTGAGGTTTTTTTATACGGGGGTCCCTCAACAGGCTGGAGAGCATGAAAGACGCCATCTGCACAAAGCTGGATGCAGACGTACTATCCATCTATTCTTGCTCTTCCTCAGTGACGTCAGGTAAGTCCTCCTCCTCCCCCCAGCCATGAACAATACCACGGGAACGTCGAGCAGCACAAGCCCCCTGCAATGCCTGCGGCGGTTGTTCTTCTGCCGCCGCCTCCTCCTCCAAAGAAACACCTTCCTCATCATTCAAGTCTGACTCCTCTTCCCCACACGACTCTTCCTCCTCCTCCTCTCTCTGTGCTGCCGCAGGTGTTGAGAAAACATCTGGTTCTGATGAAAATTGCTCCCACAACTGTTCCTCCCGTAACTGTTCCTGTTCACGCTCCTCCACAGCTTGATCCACCACTCTATGCACGGCATGCTCCAGGAAGTAAGCGTACGGGATCAAGTTGCTGATGGTGCCTTCACTGCGACTCACCAGGTTGGTCACTTCCTCAAACAGTCGCATGAGCCTGCATGCATTTCGCATCAGTGTCCAGTTGTTGGGCCAGAACATCCCCATCTCCCCAGATTGTGTCCTTTTACTGTAATTGTACAGGTACTGGGTGACGGCACTCTCCTGTTCTAGCAGGCGAGAGAACATAACCAGGGTCGAATTCTAGCGAGTCGCGCTATCACATATCAAGCGTCTCACCGGCAGTTGTTTCTGAATGTCCGCAAAATGTGCCATGGCCGCGTAAGACCGCCTGAAATGCCCACAAAACTTCCTGGCCTGCTTCAGGAAGTCCTCTAAGCCTGGGTACTTTGACACAAATCTTTGAATGACTAGATTCAGCACATGTGCCATGCAGGGTACATGTGTCAGCTTTCCCAAATTCAAAGCGGAAATGTTATTGCTGCTGTTGTCACACACCACGTTGCCAATCTCCAGCTGGTGTGGGGTCAGACACTGATCCACCTGTTTGTTAAGAGCAGCCAGTCAAGAGCAGCCAGAAGAGCTGGTCCAGTGTGACTCTCCGCTTTAAGGCAAGACATGTCTAAGATGGCGTGACACCGTCGTACCTGGCATGCAGCATAGGCCCTGGAGAGATGGGGCTGTGTAGCTGGAGAGGAGATCGCAGCACCAGTAGAGTTGAACTGCCACTCAGCCAAGGAGGAGGAAGAGGACGATAGCGAAGAGGATGTAGCAGGAGGAGTAGGAGGAGAAGGAGAGGAGGTGGCAGGAGGCCTGCCTGCAAGCCGTAGAGGTGTCACAAGTTGGTCCGCTGCACAGCCATGTACTCCCTGCTTGCCATCGGTCACCAGGTTGACCCAATGGGCTGTGTAAGTAATGTACCTGCCATGACCGTGCTTGGCAGGCCAGGCATCCGTGGTCAGGTGGACCCTTGACCCAATGCTGTGTGCCAGAGATGACACCACTTGCCTCTCAACTTCACGGTACAGTTTGGGCATCGCCTTTTTAGAGAAATAATTGCGGCCTGGTATCTTCCACTGTGGTGTTCCAATGGCCACAAATTTACGGAAGGCCTCAGAGTCCACCAGCTGGTATGGTAACAGCTGGCGAGCTAACAGTTCCGCCAAACCAGCTGTCAGACGCCGCGCAAGGGGGTGACTGGCAGAAATTGGCTTCTTCCGCTCAAAGATTTCCTTCACGGACACCTGGCTGCTGTGGGCAGAGGAGCAGGAACCGCTCAAGGGCAGAGGCAGAGTGGAGGAGGGTGGCTGTGAAGGTGCAAAGGAGAAAGCGGCTGAAGAGGCTGCACATGAAGGAGGAAGAGGAGAAGAAGGGTGGCTTTGCTTTTGTGTACTGCATTTGCTCAGGTGCTCTTCCCATTGCAGTCTGTGCCTTTTCTGCATGTGTCTTTGTAAGACAGTTATCCCTACGTGGGTGTTGGCCTTTCCACGGCTCAATTTTTGGAGCCAGAGAGAACAGATGGCATTGCTCTGATCTACGGACGACACACCAAAAAATGTCCAAACTGCGTGCGCTCACGTAGGTGGGTGGACAGTGAATAACAGGTAGGTATATGCAGTGGGTATTACAGTGTGCACCTGTCACACACAGACAGGTACCGGACAGGCACAGTGACACTGCGTGCGCTCAAGTAGGTGGGTGGGTGCACAGTGAACAACAGGTAGATATATGCAGCGGGTATTACATTGTGCTCCTGTCACACACTGACAGGTACCGGACAGGCACAGTGACACTGCGTGTGCTCACGTAGGTGGGTGGGTGCACAGTGCACAACAGGTAGGTATATGTAGTTGGTATTACAATGTGCACCTGTCACACACAGACAGGTACCGGACAGGCACAGTGACACTGCGTGCGCTCATGTAGGTGGGTGGGTGCACAGTGAACAACAGGTAGGTATATGCAGTGGGTATTACAATGTGCACCTGTCACACACAGACAGGTACTAGACAGGTACAGTGACACTGCGTGCACTCACGTAGGTGGGTGGGTGCACAGTGAATAACAGGTAGGTATATGCAGCGATGGGTATTACATGTGCACCTGGCACACACACAGGTAGTCACTGAATGTGCTTGGCCTTGCAGTGGCACACACAGTATGAATTACCAAGGCTGTCTATGCAACACAAGTGTCAGTGGGACACACACACACACACACACACACACACACACACACACACACACACACACACACACACACACACACACACACACACACACACACACACACACACACACACACACACACACACACACACACACACACACACACACACACACACACACACACACACACTAGATCACAAGAACAAGATTAGCTCTCAAAAGAGCTGTTGAGGGGTGCTTTTTTAGCAATAACAATCAGCAAGGAGCAAGCTAAGAAGCCTACAAGAGCCTAACTAATCTTTCCCTATGAGAGCCTGCAGCAGCTTTCCCTTCTCTAATTACTGCAGGCACACGAGTGAGTGAAAAGCCTGACGCTGCCTGCCTTTTATAAGGGGGGAGTGGCTCCAGGAGGGAGTTTAGCCTGATTGGCTACAATATGCCTGCTGACTGTGATGTAGATGGTCAAAGTTGACCCTAATGGTGCACTATGGGGGCGAATCGAAGTTCGCCGGGACCGTTCGGGCCATCTCTAATTACCGCCAAGGACGGTTAAAGGACCACTACCACAAAAATTTGTAAAATTAAAGTACATACGTACACTTTTTTTTCCGTAGTAAAAAGCACTACACAATACTTTTTTTCCTATGTTGCTGTCTCATACAGTAAAAAGTAAAAGCATGACTTTTTTTTCATCAGAATGATTCCAATAATTGGCTAGCCAATAAATGGTACCATCCTGATTCAAAACTTCTTGGCTAACACGGTACAATACTACTACCAGTAAACTGTAAAAATCTGACGGATCTGTCAGATTTTGGAATAGTCCATTTCCTCATGTTTAGGTATTTCTTTTAGTCTTTACAAAAACAATTCCTGGAAACGATCTATACAAATACCTCAGCCCGCCTTCCTGCTCTCTTGCACACAGTTTTAGTAGTTGGATTTAGCAATTGACATTCAGTAAGTGCTTTTGAAAATAAAGAATACACAGAGAACCCACCTTGAGGAGATGGACTAGTCCAAAATTAGTCAGATCTTTACAACCTCTGGAACCTGTATAGGTTGTGTCTCAGGTGTTTGCAAGCTGGCTGTTGGCAGTTATGAGGCAGCTACGCACTGATACATATTGCAGATATCAGCACATAAATGCACAAGTGTGCTCACTTAGGCCCTAGACCAGAAAGCAGCTAATTTGGGTGCAGAGCTGATCAGTAATTTGGGTGCCGCCTTAGACCATAATGTTAAATGCGGCTATGGCAGTGCTGACAGTATAGCCAAGTTTGAGATCAGCAAACAGCAAAGCACATACTGTACTTCAGGATAACATGCTACATTTTGTGAGGACGCATAGCTCCCAACTGTCCCTCTTTTGGAGGGACAGTCCCTCTTTGGGAGCCCTGTGCCTCTGTCCCTGTTTCCTCCTCATTTGTCCCTCTTTCAGGACTTTGTCCCTCTTTCTATGTAAATATATATATTTCTCTACTAAAAAATGTGTTTGACTCTAAACTTTATTCCCATCCTTTAAATTGATATATTACTAATTTTAAAATGTTACTATGAAGGAAAATAAACCAGGATAGAAAGGACCAGTGTGGATTGAATTATAAAACAACATATTTTTCTTATGAAATCTTTATGGTATGCGTGACTAGGGGTGTGAAGGGGGCGTGATCAGGGGTGTGGCAGGGACGTGGCTTAAGTGTCCCTCTTTTCTTTCTCATCTCAAAAAGTTGGGAGGTATGGGACGGTATAACATTGCAGCTTACCGGCCTCAAAATTGTCTTTGTAAATGAGGCCTTATGCTGGGAATACACGGACCGTTTCTCCAGGAGATTCAAGCCGCTGGCGCGATCCCGGCGCGTCCCCGCGGCCGCCCAGATTGATTCCCGCTCGTCCCCGCGGGCATTTCTTATCAGCATTTTGTTTTATCCTATTGTTTTGCCTGCCGGTATCGAGCGCGGAATTGATCCGGCGGTTGATTGGACGCGCAGAAATTATCAATCGAGCCATCAGTGGCTCAATTGATAAGAAAACCAGGTCCGTGTATGCCCAGCATAAGGGGGTGACTGTGCAAAAAGTGCCGGACTGGCCATCACATTTCCTTTGCTGGGAGAGATTAGAACATGTAAATAAGACACAGTTTGGTTTCTGTGAGGGGAACATACACTGATCTTCAGTCAGACACCTCATACATGGGGCCTTTTTCCTCACAGTATTCCAGCAAGGTCATTTTCTAGGTTGTGAGACTTCCAGCTCAACCATCTCCATAATTAGGATCTCTGTATGAGTCAGCATTAGCAAATTTCCTTTCCCCTCTATAGTATTAGGTTTTCAATCTGCCTGAGTATGACAGTGCATACAGATAACATACAGATAATTGTGCCATCAGTGCAGTGCCATGCAGCTGATTAATTATAATGCCCTGGGTCTATGAATTGCAAAATATACTTTCACAGAACAAACAAGTGTGTATACAGACATAGGCACAATTTTTTTTGTCAGATCCTGATTAAAAAATGGAGTCATTTATATCCTTTAACAATATTTACACCTAGAATGCTGTGCTGTGTCTCAGGCTTGGTGCACACATAACAGAGCGTGAAAGGTTGCGTTTTCTGTCATGTGCGTTTTTTTTTGTATGCGTTTTTCAATTGCGTTTCATGCTATTCACTAGAAAGACAACAGGAAGCGGAAATACTTCACAAAACAATTAAAAAAAAAAAGAAAAATGCATATAAGAACACATGGAAAAAACCCTGCATTTTTAAAAACGCATGTTTGAAAACACATAGAAAACGCATATGCGTTTTTTTACGCGTTTTTTCCTGCAGCCCATAGACTTCCATTAGCGGCAAAAACTCAGCGTTTTCCGCAACTCTAGCGTTTCTGCTAAGTGTGCACCTAGCCATAGGGTTTTTTCTTTGGTGATTCTTGTAAGGGCCAAGAATACCTAGGTGAGAAGTATGGAGAGACCGGGAGCCCAATGGTGCAGTATCGTTAGGTATAGGGAGGATAAAACTATATAGATACAGATCGTTCTAAAAAAATTAGCATATTGTGATAAAGTTCATTATTTTCTGTAATGTACTGATAAAAATTATACTTTCATATATTTTAGATTCATTACACACAACTGAAGTAGTTCAAGCATTTTATTGTTTTAATATTGATGATTTTGGGATACAGCTCATGAAAACTCAAAATTACTAACTCAAAAAATTAGCATATCATGAAAAGGTTCTCTAAACAAGCTATTAACCTAATCATCTGAATCAACTAATTAACTCTAAACACCTGCAAAAGATTCCTTTTAAAAACTCCCAGCCTGGTTCATTACTCAAAACCGCAATCATGGGTAAGACTGCCGACCTGACTGCTGTCCAGAAGGCCATCATTGACACCCTCAAGCAAGGTGGTAAGACACAGAAAGAAATTTCTGAACAAATAGGCTGTTCCCAGAGTGATGTATCAAGGCACCTCAGTGGGAAGTCTGTGGGAAGGAAAAAGTGTGGCAGAAAACGCTGCACAACGAGAAGAGGTGACCGGACCCTGAGGAAGATTGTGGAGAAGGACCGATTCCAGACCTTGGGGGACCTGCGGAAGCAGTGGCCTGAGTCTGGAGTAGAAATATCCAGAGCCACCGTGTACAGGCGTGTGCAGGAAATGGGCTACAGGTGCCGCATTCCACAGGTCAAGCCACTTTTGAACCAGAAACAGCGGCAGAAGCGCCTGACCTGGGCTACAGAGAAGCAGCACTGGACTGTTACTCAGTGGTCCAAAGTACTTTTTTTTTGAATGAAAGCAACTTTTGCATGTCATTCGGAAATCAAGGTGCCAGAGTCTGGAAGAAGACTGGGAAGAGGGAAATGCCAAAATGCCTGAAGTCCAGTGTTAAGTACCCACAGTCAGTGATGGTCTGGAGTGCCATGTCAGCTGCTGGTGTTGGTCCACTGTGTTTTATCAAGGGCAGGGTCAATGCAGCTATCTATCAGGAGATTTTGGAGCACTTCATGCTTCCATCTGCTGAAAAGCTTTATGGAAATGAAAATTTCATTTTTCAGCATGACCTGGCACCTGCTCACAGTGCCACAACCACTGGTAAATAGTTTAGTGACCATGGTATTACTGTGCTCAATTGGCCTGCCAACTCTCCTGACCTGAACCCCATAGAGAATCTGTGGGATATTGTGAAGAGAAAGTTGAGAGATGCAAGACCCAACACTCTGGATGAGCTTAAAGGGAACCAGAGATGAACGTTTCACACAAAATAAACATATCAGTTGATAGCTTGTAAAGAATAAATGCTCTACCTGATAATTTCGCCGCTCTGGTGTGCCTTTTTTAGTGTTTTTTATCCATTATTGCTCCAGGAAAAATCAAATATGGCCGCCGGCTCATATCCCTTCTCCTTCCGGGTTATATGAGTTGTTCTGGATGTGCTGTCTAGGCTATATGAGACTATGCTGCTATCTAGGCTAAATGCAGCCTTTCATCTATGTGCTTTCATATTGGTATGATCTGCCTGTAGGAAGTGTCACTGATAATAACTGCAGTTTCATTCCTATGAGAATCTAGTGCACACAGAGCACACAGGGATCATATTACAGCCACAGAGCTTCTCTCTCAGGAGCAGCAGCCCCTCCTAGTCATCACAGCTCTCAGTATGCAAAGCAGAAGATCTAAGCCAGGAGGGGGAAGGCTTGGGCTTGAAAGGACTCCACAGAAGAGTGACTCAGCTATAATGATTCCAGGTCAAACCTCGACTGAATAGTCGATGGATTCTTATCACAGTTGCTAATAGACTAATTAAGCAGATAACAATGAAACTAAAAGCAGGGTAGGTGTTTACTGTCATGTTCCCACTGATAAATGTAATAAAATACATGAGGGTGCTTCATCTCTGGTTCTCTTTAGGGCCGCTATCAAAGCATCCTGGGCCTCCATAACACCTGAGCAGTGCCACAGGCTGATTGCCTCCATCATGCCACGCCACATTGAAGCAGTCATTTCTGCAAAAGGATTCCCGACCAAGTATTGAGTGCATAACTGAACATAATTATTTGAAGGTTGACTTTTTTTGTTTTAAAAACACTTTTCTATGCTGTAATTAAGGAACGTGCATGCGTTTACTATGAGAAAAGCTTACTTGCGATTCATATCTCTGTAATGGATCTGTATGTTCCAGCTGTAATGTACCATCTCCTGTCTGAACATATGTTGGGTTACAAAATAAAAATGTTGTTTAAAAAAAAACAAAAAGAAAACACTTTTCTTTTATTGGTCGGATGAAATATGCTAATTTTTTGAGAAATTGGAATTTTGGGTTTTCATGAGCTGTCTGCCAAAATCATCAATATTAAAACAATAAAAGGCTTGAACTACTTCAGTTGTGTGTAATGAATCTAAAATATATGAAAGTCTAATGTTTTTCAGTACATTACAGAAAATAATGAACTTTATCACAATATGCTAATTTTTTGAGAAGTACCTGTATATACTCACAAAAGAGGGTTGCAGTTCCTGCAACCACCATATAGGCCTGCAGGGAATTCACCCTCCCTGCCCGGTACTCCAGGTCCTTCTGGATACTGGATGGTCGCTCTCCTGCAGTACGATAGACTTTCCAGAAAAACTGCAAAGCTATTACCTCCAAAGGAGGTCTGACTAGTAGTGGCTAGGAAGAAGCGCCTACACTCTATCCCCTATGCTATAAAGGCATTTTGTATTGACCTGAGGAAGCGGGCCATGACCCGTGAAATACATTGTCAGATTGCTTTTTTAATAAAAACTTTTTTTTTCCAGTTGAACTGGTGTCTATATCTTCTAGAGAGGTAAGCAATTACCTCTCTTTTTATTATATATTTTTTTATTTGTATTTTAGAATAGTAAAATAAAACACACATTGGGTACCTCCGTCCTACCCACTACCTGTGCTGTGTTAGCTAGTGGAAGAACAAAAAAATCTAAAGAAACTGTAACATTTTATTGGCTTAGGCTCGGGTTGCCCCTTGTGATGGATAAAAATGACCCGTTCGGGGCACAGACGCATCAGCTCTCCAGAAAAACGCTGCAGGTTGGGATTTTGCATTGCATTTACCACAATGTACTGAGCAGACTAAATTAAAAATCACAAGTGGAAGTGGAGCCTATTTTTAACATTAGCGGCCTGATTCACAAAAGGGTGCTAACCTAGTTAGCACGCCTAAAAGCTTTGGACGTGCAAACTAGGGTGCTAAGTAGTTTGCACGTCTAAAGCTGGTACTGATCGCGTGCAAAAAGTCTGCGCGCAAAAATGTTGTGCACGCAAACTTTAAGCGCAGCGCGGTGCACGAAACATTGCATGTGGTGCGCCCAAAACGTTGCATATGGTGCCCCCGAAACGTCGCACCCCTCGAAACGCCGCACCCGTGCAACCGAAACGTCGCTCCCGGTGGGAAGCTTCGGGGGCACCTTATGCGAAGTTTTGGGCGTACCACATGCAACGTTTCACGCGCACCGCACTGCGCGCAAACTTATTTGTGCGTATTAATGCGTGCAAAGTGCCATTAGACGCTCTAAGGGGCTTTTCACAGGCGTGCTAACACTTAGCCCCCTTTTGTGAATCAAGCCCTAGATCTGTTTGTAATTCTCGCTGCGCTGCAAAAAATGTACTGAATGGGTTTGTTTTTGGAGCAAATGTAACTGAGCCTAACTGAGTAATTACATTATCATGATTTTTAGATAGATCAGGTCTCTATGTCATGTGCACATGACCATTACCCACCACTCCCATCAATAATAACAGAAATTAACCTTTTTGTTTACCTAAAAATAACAACAGTTTAGTCAGTGGCGTAGCAATAGGGGGTGTAGAGGTTGCGACCATGCCGGGGCCCTTGGGCCAGAGGGGCCCTCTCTCAAACAAAAGTATTAGCTCTCTATTGGTCCTGTGCTGGCAGTGGCGTAGCTATGGAGCTCGGGGCCCCGGTGCGAGTTTTACATTGGGCCCCCCAAGGCACTCTATACAAAACACTTGATATGGCGTAACAAAATCTACAGTATTAGAGGTGCAAGAAGGGGATGGGGAACAGTGTGTTAATGATTACTACCATTCAAAGCTTCTATAGAAGTGATTATTACCACCACAGGACCAATAAACAGCTTATACTTTGGTTTAGAAAGGGCCTCATGGGGCCCCTCTGGTCCAAGGGCCCCGATGCGGTCGCTACCTCTGCAACCCCTATTGCTACGCCCCTGTGTGCTGGTAATAGTCACTTCTATAGATGCTTTAAATAGTAGAGATCATTAACAAACTGTTCCCCACCCCCTTCTTGTGCCTCTGACACTGTGGTGGTCATTGGCAGGTTTTGGTGCATCGTATATATAGAGTGCTTGGGGGTGCTCAATGTAAAACTTGCACCAAGGCCAAGAGGTCCTTAGCCATGCCACTGAGTTTAGTAGTAAAAAACGGCTGCAGATTTTTGTGTGGGGTTTTCAGTATATTGGATTAAACAGATAATATAAATAATTACGCTGACCATACATCCCGCTTTACCTGGGACGCTTCCCGCCTTCGGGGTCCGCTGTCCCAGGCTGCATGAGGTCCCAGGAAACGTCCAGCTTTCAGCTGTGGGACGTCCCGCCTCGGGACTCTGGTCAGCGTAAAATAATTGATTAAGCAACCATAGTGTTATTATTATTTAGAATTATATATATAGTCAGGGCGATATTTACCATTAGGCACTGTAGATGTATGTAGCAAGGAAATGAACAGCGCTACTTAAAAACAGATGAGTGCCTAACTGCAAAAGAGTGCAAGCCCCACTCTTTTGTGTGGGGCTTGCACTCTTTTGCAGGTAGGCACTCATCTTTTTTTAAGTAGCGCTGTTCATTTCCTTGCTATGTACTAATTTAATTAATTTTTGGTCAGCCGCTCCCACTTAACAGCTTTGATTTTGGTGTATATGCAGAGCCTCTGTTTGGGTTCAAGGTGCGTTTGCAGTCTCTGGGGGGGCTCAACGCATCTCCGATCGGAGGCCATTCGGAGGCGGCCTGGTGATGCGCTGATCCCACTTTTTGCACTGTAGATGTATGCTTACAGGCGGCTCGTTTGTGAGAGGCGGGTCACTAGCCGCTCAAAGTCGCCTTGTGTCCTCGCTCTGCAAAGAGAGCAGAGCGTCACTACAGTGCAGCCAGAAGCAGAGGCTGGAGAGGCGCAGCACTATGGAATGCTTTCCTGTAGCCTCCCACTTGACTTCCCTTGCTCTGTGCCTTGAAATAGAACTCTGTACTGCTGATCCTGTCTTGTCCTGATACCCAACAATGGCACATTCCGTGTCACATGCCGCGGCCCACGCTGTCATCAAAGAGATGACGAGGGCAGTCTATGGTGTTAGCGTTGCTGCAGGAAGCTGACGCCGCATTGGAGAGTTTTTGCTGTGGGAGGAACTCTGCAGAGGATGGGGTTGAGTCTGAGAGGAAGGATGGGACTAAAGAGCTCCTTGCTAGATATTCAAGGTAGCAATAATTAGCATTAATGAAGTTTGGAAGGTGGGGGTGGTGTTGGTGGAGAGGGTGTTGTGTTAATAGTACAGAAGCAGCAGAGAGAGAGAGGGAGAGAGAGAGAGAGAGAGAGAGAGAGAGAGAGAGAGAGAGAGAGAGAGAGAGAGAGAGAGAGAGAGAGAGAGAGAGAGAGAGAGAGAGAGAGAGTGTGTGTGTGTGTGTGTGTGTGTGTGTGCGTGCGTGCGTGCGTACGATGCGTGTGTGTGTGTGTGTGTACATAGCTAGGGAGGCGCGGCTAGGGAGAGAAAGCAGCCCAATGGCAGCTCTGGAAAGCCTGCAGGAACGCCCCTAGTGGGCATTTTGAACAGGAAGTCCTTCTCCTCTATTTACCCTCAGAGATAGTGACAAATATTGTTGCTAATGTTGGGGGGCTATAGCCCGGGGGGGCGCGGTGGCTCAGAGTGCAGCAGTGTGGGGACATAGAGGCATGCCATGAGGCAGAGAACATGCTCTGTGCCCCATCTGCCCCCCCCCCCCTCACGGAACCACCTCAGGTTCTCTTTAAAGATCAATTACTGCCACTCCTCCAGCGTCCAACCTGCTACACTGCTCTCCCCGAGGCCCTGCAGAGTATTAGTGCAGTGAAGTGCTATACCCACCTCTCCAACCTGTGTGCTCTTTCCTCTGTGCTGCTGTCTTCTCCCGCTGCCCGTAGTGACCCAGCAACATTTATGCACTCATATACACCGCCAGTTCATGGAGTCCCTCCAGGCACCAGGAGATGACAGCAGCACAGAGGAAGGCGCACGCCAGCTGCAGAGGTGAGTGAGAGCAAGCTGCGTCGGTAATACTCTGCATGGGTATGTGTGTGTCTTGAAGGGGTGTGGCCTGTGTTAATAGGCGGAGCTTAGGGCATCAGACCTTATGTGCCTATAGGCTTCTAAGCTGTAAATCCAACCCTGTATATCCACTTCAGGACCACAGGCTTTACCCCCCCTAAAGACCAGGCTATTTTGCACAAAAATGGCCACTGCAGCTTTAAAGGGGAACTGAAGTAAGAGGTATACGGAGGCTGCCATATTTATTTCCTTTTAATCAATACCAGTTGCCTGGCAGCCCTGCTGGTCTATTTCTCTGCAGTAGTATCTGAATAACACCAGAAACAAGCATGCAGCTAGTCTTGTCAGATCTGACTTTAAAGGGGAGCTGAAGAGAGAGGTATATGGAGGCTGCCATGTTTATTTCCTTTTAAGCAATACCAGTTGCCTGGCAGCCCTGCTGATCCTCTTCCTCTAATACTATTAGCCATAGCCCCTGAACAAGCATGCAGCAGATCAGGTGTTTCAGACTTTAAAGTCAGATCTGACAAGACTAGCTGCATGCTTGTTTCTGGTGTTATTCAGATACTACTGCAGAGAAATAGAACAGCAGGGCTGCCAGGCAACTGGTATTGATTAAAAGGAAATAAATATGGCAGCCTCCGTATACCTCTTACTTCAGTTCCCCTTTAAAGTCTGAAACACCTGATCTGCTGCATGCTTGTTCAGGGGCTATGGCTAATAGTATTAGAGGCAGAGGATCAGCAGGGCTGATAGGCAAATGGTATTGCTTAAAAGGAAATAAACATGCAGCCTCCATATATCTCTCTCTTCAGTTCCCCTTTAAGGCCAAGCTGCAGGGCCGCACAACTCAGCACACAAGTGATTGTCCCCCTCCCCCTTTTCTCCCCACCAACAGAGCTCTGTTGGTGGGGGTCTGATCCCACCCCAGGTGTTTATTTTTTTTAAATAAATATTTATTACATTATTTTTTAAATATTTTTAACTATTTTTTTTATATATTTCCTCTTGCCTCCTCCCTCCCCTCACCAGCCAATCATCGCAATCGGATCGCTTTTATCCCTCTGGAGGGGACAGCTGAGTGAGCTGTACTGAGTAAATAGACAGCGATCGCCACTGGGAGACTGAAGGCGTAGCGGAGCTCCGCCTACCAAGCAGGAGATGCACGCGCAGCGTGCGCGCGATCTCCTGCAAAAGCCAGCCCCAGGACTTTATGCCGATGGGCGTTGGGCGGTCCTGGGGCTGCCACCGCGGCCATACCCGTCGGCGTGACGCGGTCCTGTAGGAGTTAAAGTACTAACATCGCCTGCAGCGCTTTATAGAGTCTTGTCACCGACAGTCAGAGCAGGGAAAAGGTCCTCCAGCACCCAAGGCTGAGACACCAAAGTGCGCCCCTCCATCCCTCCCACCCCAGCTGTCACACACTGATTACTATTAGACTAAGAGGGCCACAGGGCCCACAACGTCCCCAACACCTTAATATCTAGTTATCTGGCTTGCAGTCACTGCTATGTATCCCCTTTTCTTATTTATTTCTGCTTCAAACACAATTAGGATTGACAGCTGAATGAATTGTGTGCCCCCTCCTACACTGCGCCCTGAGGCTGGAGCCTCTCCAGTCTATGCCTTGGCCCGGCTTTGCCGACAGTAGCTTAGAGGAGCTCACAATCTAATCCCTACAATAGTCACGTGTCCACAGGGCCGGGCCGAGGCATAGGCTGGAGAGGCTCCAGCCTCAGGGCGCAGTGAAGGAGGGGGCGCAGAATTCATTCAGCTGTCATTCCTAATTGTGTTTGAAGCAGAAATAAATAAGAAAAGAGGATACATGGCAGTGACTGCAAGCCAGATAACTAGATATTAAGGTGTTGGGGAGGTTGTGGGCCCTGTGGCGCCTCTTAGTCTAACAGCAATCAGTGTGTGATGGCTGGGGTGGCAGGGATGGAGGGGCGCACATTGGTGTCTCAGCCTTGGGTGCTGGAGGACCTTGTCCCGGCTCTGCGTGTCCATTACAGTCTAGGGCCAATGTAGAAGAGGGAATAGTATAAACAGATAACTACTATCAAACTGGCTTGATCACTAGACCCAAGCTCACTATACTTTCACACTAAATTGTCTGCCCACCAACTGAGCAACATTCCCACTGAAAATTGCATTTACCAGAGAGACCAGTCTTCTTTGTAACAGACTGAGTGATGTAACCCCTAATAAAAATAATGATGAACACCTAACCTGATCAAGTCTATCAGAGGTAAGCACAAAGTTATGCTCATGCTGGATCCACATCCCTCTGTGCTGTCTCTGTTTCACTCGTTGTTCCCCCCAACCTTGAAAAATTTGACTTTTGGCTAAAGTCAAATTTGCAGACAGGAAGTGGCAGACAGGAAAAGGAAGGCTTGCAGCAGTGCTGGGCCGAAATTACGCAATAGCGTAATTACGCATCGTAATTCACTACAAATGCACCGTAAGCGTTACGTGTAAGGTTACGGTATTACGCGTAATTAATTACGCGTAGACCGTGGGGTTACGTTTTACGCGTAACAAATTACGCGTAAGACAGTAAACTCCCATTGAACTTACACAGTCTGCCGTAATCGCGTAATATTATGCTCCCGTATAATATAAAAAAGCCGCCGACTTTAAGGGTTAATAGCAAAGCCCCCTTAAGTGCTAAGAGCCTCAAATTTGGAGAATATATTAAGGAGATCAGAAGGAATAAGAGGGAATTTTTTTTTTTCAAAAAGACCTTATAGTTTTTGAGAAAATCGATGTTAAAGTTTCAAAGGAAAAATATATACATTTAAAAACCCGCCGACTTTAACGGTTAATAGCAAAGCCTGCTTAAAATTTAGGAACACCAAATTCACAGGGTATATTAAGGGGATCAGTGGGAATAAGAGGAAATTTTTTTTTTTCAAAAAGACCTTATAGTTTTTGAGAAAATCGATTTTTAAGTTTCAAGGGCGAAAATGTCTTTTAAATGCGGAAAATGTCAGTTTTTTTTGCACAGGTAACAATAGTTTTTTATTTTTATAGATTCCCCAAAGTGGGAAGAGTTTTACTTACTTCGTTCTGAGTGTGGGAAATATAAAAAAAAAACGACGTGGGGTCCCCCCTCCCAGACCTCTTTAACCCCTTGTCCCCCATGCAGACTGGGATAGCCAGAATGCGGAGCACCGGCCGCGTGGGGCTCCGCACCCTGACTATACCAGCCCGCATGGTCCATGGATTGGGGGGTCTCGGAAGGGGAGGGGCAGCCAAGCTTTCCCCTCCCCCTCCGAGCCCTTGTCCAATCCAAGGACAAGGGGCTCTTCTCCACCTCCGATGGGCGGTGGAGGTGGAGGCCGCGATTTCCTGGGGAGGGGTTCATGGTGGCATCTGGGAGTCCCCTTTAAAAAGGGGTCCCCCAGATGCCCACCCCCCTCCCAGGAGAAATGAGTATAGAGGTACTTGTACCCCTTACCCATTTCCTTTAAGAGTTAAAAGTAAATAAACACACAAACACATAGAAAAAGTATTTTAATTGAACAAAAAACATAACCACGAAAAAAGTCCTTTAATATTCTTAATTAACCATTAATACTTACCTGTCCCTTTAAAAGCCAGTTCCCACGCAATATCCTCGGAAATATACTAATCAGTTACAATGTAACAAAGTTATTACAATGTAACAACTTTGTTACTTTGTAACACCACCGCACCCGACGTCACTCGCCGCTCACCCGCCGGCCGCCGCATACACGCTAGTCCCCGCCGGCTCCCGCCGTCCACTCCGCCCACACCTGTTACCCATATACATGCTGGCACCCATGGGTGCCAGCATGTATATAGGTGACATGTGGGAGAGGCGGGGAGGGCAGCGGAGCCGGCGGGGACTTAGCGTCCCTTCACCCGACAGAGCTCTGAGCTATATTAGCTCAGAGCTCTCGAAAGCATCTTTGTATTTGGGCTCCAAGGAGCCCCATTGATCCTTAGCAGACCAATGGGGTTCCTTCAAATCAGAAGGAACCCCATTGGTCTGCTAAGGACCAATGGGGCTCCTTGGAGCCCAAATACAAAGATGCTTTCGAGAGCTCTGAGCTAATATAGCTCAGAGCTCTGTCGGGTGAAGGGACGCTAAGTCCCCGCCGGCTCCGCTGCCCTCCCCGCCTCTCCCACATGTCACCTATATACATGCTGGCACCCATGGGTGCCAGCATGTATATGGGTGACAGGTGTGGGCGGAGTGGACGGCGGGAGCCGGCGGGGACTAGCGTGTATGCGGCGGCCGGCGGGTGAGCGGCGAGTGACGTCGGGTGCGGTGGTGTTACAAAGTAACAAAGTTGTTACATTGTAATAACTTTGTTACATTGTAACTGATTAGTATATTTCCGAGGATATTGCGTGGGAACTGGCTTTTTAAGGGACAGGTAAGTATTAATGGTTAATTAAGAATATTAAAGGACTTTTTTCGTGGTTATGTTTTTTGTTCAATTAAAATACTTTTTCTATGTGTTTGTGTGTTTATTTACTTTTAACTCTTAAAGGAAATGGGTAAGGGGTACAAGTACCTCTATACTCATTTCTCCTGGGAGGGGGGTGGGCATCTGGGGGACCCCTTTTTAAAGGGGACTCCCAGATGCCACCATGAACCCCTCCCCAGGAAATCGCGGCCTCCACCTCCACCGCCCATCGGAGGTGGAGAAGAGCCCCTTGTCCTTGGATTGGACAAGGGCTCGGAGGGGGAGGGGAAAGCTTGGCTGCCCCTCCCCTTCCGAGACCCCCCAATCCATGGACCATGCGGGCTGGTATAGTCAGGGTGCGGAGCCCCACGCGGCCGGTGCTCCGCATTCTGGCTATCCCAGTCTGCATGGGGGACAAGGGGTTAAAGAGGTCTGGGAGGGGGGACCCCACGTCGTTTTTTTTTTATATTTCCCACACTCAGAACGAAGTAAGTAAAACTCTTCCCACTTGGGGGAATCTATGAAAATAAAACACTATTGTTACCTGTGCAAAAAAAACTGACATTTTCCGCATTTAAAAGACATTTTCGCCCTTGAAACTTAAAAATCGATTTTCTCAAAAACTATAAGGTCTTTTTGAAAAAAATTTTGTTCCTCTTATTCCCACTGATCCCCTTAATATACCCTGTGAATTTGGTGTTCCTAAATTTTAAGCAGGCTTTGCTATTAACCGTTAAAGTCGGCGGGTTTTTAAATGTATATATTTTTCCTTTGAAACTTTAACATTGATTTTCTCAAAAACTATAAGGTCTTTTTGAAAAAAATTTTTTGCCTCTTATTCCTTCTGATCTCCTTAATATATTCTCCAAATTTGAGGCTCTTAGCACTTAAGGGGGCTTTGCTATGAACCCTTAAAGTCAGCGGCTACCTAACATTGATCCATGCGTCAACTTTTCCGCTTGGCAGCATGACCTTACGCATTAATTGCTAGTAGTATTTTACGCGTAAGCCTATAACGTAATAACCTGAATTACGGTATACTTACGCGTAATTGCGTAAGTGCTATGCGTAATTACAGACATGTTCCGAAATTGAATGTCTATGCCGTAAGCGTAATTTCGTAATGCGTAATAGCATAAAATTACGCGTAATGATCCGTAAGCGTAGCTTTCTCCATTACGACCAGCACTGGCTTGCAGTAGTGATGGGTCGTTCGCGAACGAGCCGGCTCTAAGAGCCGGCTCTTTGCTGCGAACGACAAGAGCCGGTTCTCAGTTTTGAAAGAGCCGATGCCTCAGCCGCCCCACACAGCTCTGATCTGCTGTGTAATAAAGGGCGCTGAGGCATGCTGGGAGATGTAGTCCTCCTCTTGCAGCTTGTAGGAGTGTATGGGGCGGAGCAGAGCAGTAGTAGGAGGGATTGCCCAGTCAGAGAAGCAGTCTGGAGTTGTTATGGAGACCGGGGCGGGGCTTTTACTCCTATTCTGAGTGGTGTCTAGTGAATTTTAATGAAGAGCCGATTCAGAGCCGTAAGAGCCGGCTTTTTAATGGGAGCCGATTCAGAAGAGCCGATTCTCCGAGAAGAGCCGGAATTCCCATCACTAGCTTGCAGTCATGGTCCCTCCTTGCACCATCCCATTTCCTCTTCTTTCCCATCTTATAGGAGGAGGGAATTCCAATACTTCCAGCTTTAAATACAGTACACTGATGGGAAAATACTGTATAAATCCCCTCTTCATGATTTTCCCTGATCCCTGAGCCCATTCTACATACTATATTGTGGTATCTGCAGAGTAGTACACTCTCTGGTAGATGTAGGGCTGCTGATACTGTATATCTGGAACTGGAATTCTGGGTAATACTGGCAAATGATGTCCTCCGAATGACATGTTTTCCCTTTCTTTCCTTTACTGATTTCCTCTCATCTACTAAACCTCTCTTGTCATCATTGCTGCCTTTATACAAATGAGCTGTCTGTCAGGCTGATCCTGCAATTTCCTCAGCTTGTGAGTCTTTGATCTTGAACAAACATACAGCCAGTAATGTCAGAGCTAAGTCCCATCTGGCATGCTTGTCTGGTCAGAGAACACGGCAGCCAAGCAATACCTGGCAGCTTATAAGAGAAAAGTCAACACAGGAAGTATCCAATCTTTTGTTTCTACATCCAGAAAAGTCCAATCTAATGTACTTTCTCTTCCTCATAGCTGCTTCTTTGAATACTTCTACAATGCTGCTTGCAGTCAAGTGAAAACACAATACATTATATAGCATACCTCCCAACTTTTTGAGAAGAGAAAGAGGGACACTTAAGCCACGTCCCTGCCACACCCTTAATCACACCCCGAAGCACCCCTAGTCACGCATACCATAAAGATTTCATAAGAAAAATATGTTGTTTTATAATTCCATCCACACTGGTGCTTTGTATCCTGGTTCATTTTCCTACAGATTGACATTTTAAAATTAGTAATATATCAATCTAAAGGATGGGAATAAAGTTTAGAGTCAATCAAACACATTTTTTTTAGTAGAGAAATATATATATATTTATATAGAAAGAGGGACAAAGTCCTAAAAGAGGAACAAATGAGGAGTAAAGAGGGACAGAGGCACAGGGCTCCCAAAGAGGGACTGTCCCGCCAACAGAGGGACAGTTGAGAGCTATGTATATAGTGTTGCAGTGCATAAAACTTAATGAAATGAGAAACACAGGATTTATGCAATAAGGTGTATCTGCCACAGTGGGAGCTTTCCCACTTGTCATGTTAACACATTGACAAATGTGACTGGTAGTCAGTTTAACATATCCTTACAAAGGGGCCATCAGTAGCTCCGCAGTAGGGGTGGCGCCGGGGGGAGGGGGGGGGGGGGCATTGGAGGTGGCTTACCCCAGAAGCTCCATTGCGCCCCCAGAGCTCTCCCATGAAGTATGGGGCAGCCCGGTAGACGTAGAGAGGACTAGCAGCAGCTCACCTCTCCGCTTGTCTCCAGCGTCGCAGCTTCCTCCTCCTCTCTATCATCAGCCACTGCTGTGTATCTGTCTCTGCAGCCGCCGTTTTCATGTGCTTCGCTGGTAACAAACTAGCCATCTTCAAAGTGGGGAGGGGGAAACATCTCTGGCTACCTATACTACAAGGGGAGAGTGGGGGTAGCATCTGACCACCTATAGTTCATAGAGGGAGCAGGGAAGCATCTCTGGCCAACCTATACTACAAGGGCAGCTAGGTAGAGAGTACAAAGTCATGTCATAGGCTGTCCTCAGAGGAGCTCACAATTTAATCTCTGCGATATGTATAGTAAGTAGGTCGTTCAAAGTTTTGCTGTTGATATCCACTGTCTGTGAATTACACCACTGCTATGTTAATTTACACATTACAATTACCACACCCACTTTCCAGTGCATGGACAGACCCAATTTTTGCCGTAGCGCAGGCAAACCACACTACAAGACGTTCACTCATCACAGTGATGGGTCTCTGGATACCCAGACAGCCAAATAGAGGGCTTTCCTACACACTGCCCATCCAGCTCTCTCTGCTCCCTTTATACTGGTGTACAACTCCCACAACCTCTGACTAACCCTACAGTTCAACTCAAAACCTTTGGAGCTAGAGCCTTCTGTCATGCTGCCCCTACCCTTTAGAACACCTTGCCTCGCCCAAACAAGACAGCTCGAACCCTGAAGGCGTTTAAATCAAAGCTACCTGTGTAGTCTGGCATTTATGATCACATAACTGTTTTCCCCTGTAACACATCACAAACTGCAACTATGTACCGATCTGAGACAAGCATATGCGCTTTGGTTCCTGTAGGACAAAAGCTCTTTACAAAAGTGTATTTGTTGTTTTGTATCCCAGTGATGACGGTCAAAACTTTAAGTGGTGCGGTTCCACACGGAATAACGAACCACAATCACGCAGGATTTGCGGGTTTGTTAACCCGTGTGTCTGCAAGCAATTGTTTTCCCACTCGGCTTGTGTGAGAAGGCTTGAGTGATAACAAATGCGTGCAAACTAAGTTGAGTAATTGTTTTTGACTCCAATGTTAAATTAACACAAATCGGTGAAATATGAAACAAAAAAAAATGTGATGATCTTTGTGTTAATAATTGCATGTGCTTTCTCCTGCTGATATTATTTAATTTCTGAAAATAATTGCTAGTAATTGCTAGTCCCTATCTGCACAATCCTGCATGCAGTGTAAGCTCTTTGTACTTTCTCTGCCACCATAGCAGTAATAGTAAATCTCTTCAGCACACTGGTATGACTAGCTAATCACAAAGGTCTGAAGAAGCTGCTGAGCTTGCATCACTTCTCTTTTTTTATACAGGATGTGACCATATTCCAGGTGATCAAGGGCAGCCAATAGGAAGCCTTCCAGTTACCAGAGGTTGGCAGCCACTGTTTGGCTTCTGGTCATCTTCACTGATTGGTGCACTAAGGCATTATGGGATAGTCAGTTCAAGCAGAATTACTGATATTTGGGATGAATGCAACTTTAATCCATGTCTGACCAGCAATACTTCCCCTTTTGGACCCTTAGGCCCCATTTACACTTAATCAGTTGGTACGTGTTTTTTTATTCTTCTCCATAGCAGTGCATTATGAAAAATCTTTCAGTTAAAACGTGTATAGTGTGAACTGAGCCATTGGGAAACATGGGCATTACTTTGAAAATCAGTTGTCCTTTCAGCTATAACTGAGAGCAGCTGATAAAGTGTAAAATGACTCTCAGGCCTCCTTCATATCGAAAAAAACTGATGCATTTTAACTGATCAATTCTTTCACAGCACTGCATTGAACTGCACCGTATTTAAAAAGCTTTCAGTTAAAGGGCCACTATCACAAAAAAAAAATGTAAAATCTAAAATACATGTAAACATGTACAAGTAACAAGTATGTTTCTACACAGCAGGCCTGTTTCTAGGGCCGTGCGGGGCGTGCCGCCGCCCGGGGCGCTGTTGGGAGGGGGGTGCTGTAATGGAGGGGGGAGCCGGAGCCGCGGGGAGGGCAGACCGACCTCTCCCTCCCTCTCCTGGGCCGCCCTCCGTGCTCACCCTCAGATGCAGAGCGAGCAGGCAGGGAGCGCTGTTTACAACTCACCTCTCTGGCTCCAAGCGCTGCTCTCTCGCCACCTGTCTCCTCTCTGTATACACACTTATACACACGTGTGTATCAGCGTGTAGGCAGATAGGAGAAGACCGGCGGCGAGAGAGCAGCGCTTGGAGCCAGGGAGGTGAGTTGTAAACAGCGCTCCCTGCCTGCTCGCTCTGCATCTGAGGCTGAAGCACGGAGCACGGAGGGCGGCCCGGGAGAGGGAGGGAGAGGTCGGGCTGCCCTCCCCGTGGCTCCAGCTCCCCCCTCCATTATAGGGGACAGCTACCTATCTAACCTATATTGGGGGGCACCTACCTAATCTAACCTACACTGGGGGGCAGCTACCTAATCTAACCTACAATGGGGGGCAGCTACCTAATCTAACCTACACTGGGGGCAGCTACCTAATCTAACCTATACTGGGGGGCAGCTACGTAATCTAACCTATACTGGGGGGCACCTACCTAATCTAACATGCACTGGGGGGCAGCTACCTATCTAACCTACACTGGGGGCAGCTACCTATCTAATCTATACTGGGGGCAGCTACCTAATCTAACCTACGCTGGGGGGCAGCTACCTATCTAACCTACACTGGGGGGCACCTACCTAATCTAACCTACACTGAGGGCAGCTACCTATCTAACCTACACTGGGGGGCAGCTACCTATCTAACCTACACTGGGGGGCAGCTACCTAATCTAACCTATACTGGGGGGCACCTACCTAACCTATACTGGGGGGGGCAGCTACCTAATCTAACCTATAGTGGGGGGCACCTACCTATCTAACCTATACTGGGGGGGGGGGGCAGCTACCTAATCTAACCTATACTTGGGGGCACCTGTCTAATCTAGCCTATACTGGGGGGCAGCTACCTAATCTATCCTATACTGGGGGGCACCTACCTAATCTAACCTACACTGAGGGGCACCTACCTATCTAACCTATACTGGGGGGCAGCTACCTATCTAACCTATACTGGGGGGGGGGGGCAGCTACCTATCTAACGTATACTGGGGGCACCTACCTACCTAGCTAGCCTATACAGGTGGCAACTATACTGGCTACCTATATTGCAGGCACCTACCTAAATAACCTATACTGGGGGCACCTACCTATCTAACCTATGCTGGGGGCAACTATTCTGGTTACCTATATTAGAGGCACCCAACTAGCTAACCTGTACTGGGGCACCTACCTATCTAACTTATACCGGGGGCGCCTGCCTATCTAACCTATACTGGGGGCCACTATACTGGCTACCTATACTGGAGGCACCTACCTGGCTAACCTATAGTGGGGGCAACTATACTGGCTCACCTATGCCTGGCCACCTATACTGGGGTACCTATAGCTGGCTACCTATACTGGGGTACCTATTCTGGGCTACCTATACTGGGGGGACCTATACTAAGTGCAACTAAACCTGGCTAACCTATACTGCGGGCACCCATACCTTGCTCGGGGGGGGGGGGGCGCAATTTTTACACCCTCGCCCTGGGTGCATTTTAGCCTAGAAACTGCACTGCTACACAGTAGAAAAAAAGAGATGTGTGCTCAGACCAGTCAACTCCTGGCTAAATACTGGCTGCCTCAAGTCATCTGACTAATTAAAATGGCAAAGCGTATGCAGATTGCATTCGCCCACCAGAATATGCAGGATCTAACCTGTCCACCTAGACTTCCTGCAGGAGTTGGCCCACGCAAAATTTTGCATCTCAACAGGGGTGCCGCGTGTAGGCCTCCTTGTACCCCCAAGAAATGAAGGGCAGCGCAGACACCCCCACAAGTATGTTTCTTCCAGAGTAAAATGAGGCATAAATTACTTTTCTCCTATGTTGCTGTCTCTTACAGTACTTAGTAGACATCGGACACAACTGACAAGTTTTTGACTAGTCCATCTCTACATAGGGGATTCTCAGTATTTAACTTATTCTTCAAAAGCACTGCCTGGAGAGAATCTATACAAAGATGCAGGCCGCTCCCCCTACCTGTTTGCACACTATTCTCAGGGCCGGCCCGCTCATGAGGCGGGGTGAAACATTTTCCTCAGGCGGCAAACTTCTAGGGGCGGCACCCCCCCCCCCCCCTCCCTCGCCTGGGTCCCCCGATCTGCGCTCCCCTCCAGCTGTAATTAGGAAGCAGCTGCGCAGATCGGGGGACCCAGGCGAGGGAGGGGGGGGTCTGACCCCTTTCCCCACCGCTAGGCCCAATACTCCCGACCTGCCCGCTACCCCTCCGGCTCGGCGGCCCCCAACGGGGGGGGGGGGGGGGGGTAGCAATTTTCTCCTAAATTTGCCTCAGGCGGCAAAAAGTCTAGGGCCGGCCCTGACTATTCTGGCAGTTGGACCGAGCAATTGCCATTCACAAAGTGCTTTTGAAAATAAAGAAAGACCTGAGAATCCCCCATGAAGAGATGGGCTAGTCCAAAGCCTGTCAGTTCTGTCAGATTTCTACTACCTACTGTAAGTCACAGCAACATATGAGAAAAGTAATTTATAGCACATTTTACTCTGGGTAAATGTACTTTTTATTTATGTGTTTTTATGTATTTTAAATGTTAACATTTTTCCGCTATAGTGGTCCTTTAAAACTTGAATGATGTGAGCCATAGGAAAACGTGCACCCTGGGCTGAACATCAGTTGTCCATTCAGTAACTGAGGACATCCCCCTAGTGGGGAAAAAAGGGGGTAAGTCTGATCGCCCTGGCTCTATCCTGATCTGTGCTGCAGGCTGGAGAGTCCACGCAGCACAGATCAGGCAAACCACCCCTGGTCCTTAAGTGGTTAAAGCAGATCTCCAGCTTAACTTTAAAATCTCAAAGCTGTTCCAAAGACCCCGAATCACGTGACTTCCGATGCCTGGCCCCGCCTCCTTGAACAAAACCACTGAGATACTTACTGGAGATTACTGCAGTAAACATCTTGGGGTTTTTCTCAGGGTAGGGAGGGGAGGCGGGGCCATGTGCCGGAAGCCTGGTGATTTGAGGTCTTTGGAGCGGCTTCGCGGGACAAGGATGCGTTGATAACTATAACTCTCTTTTACAGGATGGCTGCTAGATTTTAAAATTAGGGTGGAGATCCGCTGGTGCACACTTAAAAGCGATAGCACATTAGCAAACACTAAGCAGTTTTTGAAGAGATTTTTCTAAGAAATTCTAGGCATGTGCCTAGCGATTTTCTAGTTATGTTTAGTGATTTTTGGAATGTTTTGGCGTAGCAATTTTTATTTTTTGCACAGTAGAGATGGAAGTGTACAGCTTTTGTAAAAGAAACGCCTGGAAAATCACTCTGTTCAAGCGTTTTTTTAGAGCGATTTCCACTTTTCCTATACTTAACATTGAGGCTGAATCAAAATCACATTGTTCTGATCTCATTGAAATACGTTAGCAAAACGCTTTTCAAAGCGCTAGTGTTTTTAAAAGAGCTCAGAAGCGCTCTTGGTGTGCACCAGCCCTCAGTGTGACGAGACCCTGATGTGTGTTCCTGTGCTGGATTTCTCCAGTAGGCCGATGCACTGAGACTGATAAACAGAACTACAGTACCAGCTGGTGGTATGCCATGATTCTGCCTTCCCCAGACCTAAGACTACCACAGAGTCTCATCCTATTACATTGTATGGTGCTCAGTATAAGAAGTTTGATTCTGCACAAAAAGGGAGTTTATATAAATGGATGCATTCAAATGTATTTGAATGATAATAAACATACATTTGATGGATCCATTTTCAGGCTAATCACAGGGCAGGTGCCCTCTTGAAATTTCCTTCTTGCCACACTAGATGGCACTCTACATCCTATGTATACAGCATGCTGTCCAGTTGTGGAAATGCAGCAGACATATTACTGCATTCCAGAGACTTGTAAATGCTGTTGGTAAAGCACTCCAGAAGTTTTCACCACGATGTACCTGGTCACTGGGAAGGTCAGCACTTCACTCCTAATCAAACTTGCAAAAGGTAGAGACCGGCACCATGAAAAAAGTTTCAGCTCATTTATTAATTAAAAATCAAAGACACATGACAATAAAATTTCTCAAGCCCTGTCCAAGCCCTGTCCATGTCTGACTAACAATTACACAAACTCTCTTTATATACTCAACAATGGAGATATCAACCAGTCACATGAAGTGCCACTATGTGGCGACCAATCCCCTTCCGTCTCGTCCCGCGGACCTGATGGGGAACTTCTCATTACTATTCATGTGAACACAGTGACATCATATCCCACGTGGCAGGGCGGAAAGGCAGGACCCGCGTCGCCGCATACCGCTAAACGCCGACCAATAGCATGCGCTCAGCCGATGATATCACCCACCAGGATTGCCTACCATCTGGCGGACCTGATGGGGAACTTAGCGCTACGCCGCAACTCTAAGATCCGCTTAATGGTCGTACGTCATTGGGACACATGCGCAGTTTGTTTTTCCGCACACGTGACCCTCAAAGCAGCATACCGCGGACATGGGAATGCCTTTCGCCCCACCACGTGATGAATGCATAACTGTACTGATCTGCTCTGCTGTTTGCACAGGCAGACAGCTTTTTGAGCATTCTGTAGGTCTAGTGCTGCAGGTCCCTGGAAAGGAGACATGTCTTCACTCTACAACTTGCTGAGCTGCTGCTCTGGTGAGGAATTTGCATCCACTTGGCGTTCAAATTGCTTAGCTGCTTCCTTTGATGGCTCAGTATAAATACCATTTCCTCCCAGATTCCTTTGCTGGTGATAAAGGTTTGATCCTGCTAGACTTACCTTGAGTCTCAGCCCTCTGCATATTGTTTGCTAAGATTATCTTAGAGTAATCCTTGGGAGTGCGTTTTGTCACTATTGCGCTTAATGTGTGGGGACCGCGTGTAGTTAGTCCTGTCTGTTCCTTTGCTCTGTCTTAGTTGTGTGTTCACCGTCGCCGTGTGGTGACTAGATTGGTGGACACACATACATTCTGTCGCTGTGCTCACTCTCTCTCTAAGGGCTATCTTGCCCTGCATTGATGCATCTCGTACAATTCCCATCTGGCATCTGTGGCAGTTCCTCTGCACTCCACAGCTCCATCTGCTGGTGGGAATTTCCCTCTACAGGTGCATTGCACCAAAGCTGGGTTCTGTTGTTTCATACGCTTGTGGAGGATTTCCGCAGTGTCAGCGCACATCTTGTGCGCTGACCTCGGAAATAATTCCCCAATCGTTACAGTAACCCTAGCAACCCCTCAACAATAGAAAATACATTGAAATGAATATAAAGCTCATTGAACATCACTAAATTATCAGTTCATTTTCTTACCCCACGTGAAGCCAACATTGCAGCAGCCTAATAAAAGGCTACATAATTTTGTAGTTTAGTAACATGCTGTATACACCTAGAATATCTACAAAAGTGAAGTCATGTCATAGTCTCTATTGAGTCCTCTGGATTCTAATGTATCTAACCTCCAGATCCAAACTACTTCACGATATAGAAGTTTTTTTTTATCTCTATTGCCCCCTCTGCGTAAGGGACCAATTTGCTCCAATATCTGATACCTTAATTGGCTAACAGTATGTCCTGCTTTTTTAAAATGGCATGGAACAGATAATTCCATTGCTGGTTTTCTTATAGTATTTTTATGTGCTGACAACCTGTCTTTCATTCTTTGTGTAGTTTGGCCCATATATAGTAGGCCACACGAGCATTGTAAACAATATACCACGTATCTAGAGTTACAATCAAAATGACCATTGATATAGTATTTTTACCACTGTGTGGATGAGTGACATAGCTGCCTTTAATGATACATTTGTGTGCTAATTCATAAAATCTTTATAGTTGCGATAGAAGTATTTTCCAAACTAAGCTGGCGGTAATACGAGAAGCTGCCGGAGTTGTTACATTTCTCCGTACAGAGACAGCATCACAATAAAAGAGGCATCCCCAACTTCCCTGTAGATGTGCATTTTTTGTTATACTGCCTCAATTTGCCCAGAATCTGCGCTGAATCTGTCTATTAGTCTTTGTAAACAATCTATGTAATTGCCACAGCTTAGAAGAACTTCGAGAAATGTTACCCATGCAGGCTTTCTGATGTAAAATACATATGAAAATAGGTACCCAAGAGGTTAAAATACACAGCCTGGGGTATTCAGGTAAGCCTTGTTTGTTCCGCTGCTGCCTGGGAGATCTGTCTCCATTAACTTTGCTCTTATCCGCTCCCTTATCACCTCTTCAAAGCAGGCAGTATCCATGTCATTACCGCCTGCTCTAATCTTTATGAATTGACATTTACTGACATTTACTAGCATGTGCTGGAGGTATTCACCGCACAAGGCGGTAATTTACCTCACTGCTCGGTAATGTAAGCTTTTCGTGTGGTAACAGCTTTTATGAATTGACACTTTGCTAAGGGTTCGGTAAAGTCAGCTGTTTTCAGCATTACTGCATGTGGTAATGCTTTGTGAATCGACCACTTTGTGGAATTTGCATAGTAATGGCTTTCTTCTGGCAACTCGACCATGCAGCCCATCTTCCTTCAAGTGCCTCTTTAATGCCCATCCTGAAACTGCCACACCACATCTTTTCAGAGAGTCCTGTATTTCACCTGCCATTATGGGTTTTTCCTTGCATCCTAAACAATTTTTTCTGGCAGTTGTGGCTGAAATTTCAGTTGGCCTACCTGACCATGGTTTGTTTTCAACAGAACCCATAATTTTCCACGTCTAAATTAGAGTTTGAACACTGCTGATTGGCATTCTCAGTTATTTGGATATTTTCTTATATCCAATTCCTGTTTTACAGAGTTCATCAACCGTTTCTCAGAGATCCTTTGCTATATCTTTTCTTTGCGTGACAATCCAAAAATTACCAGTGCAGCACTCAGTGAGAGATGCAAGGATCTGTCAGGAGTCCAGAAACTCTTTGACCTTTTAAACACACCCACTAATTGCAAGCAAACAGCTCACAGGTGAAGATGGTTACCTTTAAAAGCCATTAGAACCCGTTTGTGTCAAGATGTGTGCATGTTATCAAGCCAAATTACCAGAGGATGTAAACTTTTGACCAGGGACATTTGGGTAGTTTGTGTACTGATTAAGATTTAAAAAGAGTAAACACAGTTGTTTGACAATAAATGGCTTCAGCCAACTGATAACCATGAGCGGAGGAAAGATAACAAATGATAAGAAATGTTAAGAAATTATAAATTCTGCCAAGATATGTATACTTATGAGCACAACTGTAGCACTGACATCTTCCACAACGAAGCATGACATGTTCCTGGCTGTCATGCTGATCCACTACTGAATGGCATATTGAATCACGGACGTGAGCCCAATATTTTATTCTGAAGCACTCCTCCCTCAATGGCAGGCTCCAGCTACTGTAGCAAAGAGTGTTCATTGACATTTGGTCACAGAGAATGGGCTGATGGTGGAGAAGGAGAGAGAAAACTCGTTTTATTGAGAATTAGTCTCCTCAGTGGTGTAACTCGGGTATTTGACACCTGGACACCTCCCCCCAATCAAGCAAATTTTGTTTGAATGGGGGGTTTGAGGGGGTGTCGTGCTAATTGAACCCCTACCATGTGGGATCCCTGGTGGCTGCTGAGGAGCATGGACACATTGTGACCAGGTGAGGTTCATTCACAAGCTGCACCGCTGCATCCTACTTTGCAGGGGATCACAGGAGGGGGGCCCATGGGGAGGGTGGGAGGAATGATGTCGGCCTTCCTCCCCACTTCCCCAGACTCCCCAGTGCTAATCGGCCCTGCAAGCTGGAGCCTCGATCGCTTCTGCCCATGTGCCACCCCTTCCATGATGACACCCATTGCGCCTCCCTTCCTGAACCCCTCAATCAAGAGAACCGCACACCTAGAAGAGAGCAGTGCTGCTGCTGGAACCCGTAGCAGCAAAAGTCCAAAGCGTCTTCCTTCCCGAAACCCTGCACCGCACTTAGTACCCCACCAAGCCCCCACTTCCTTTTGGGGGAATAAATCATTACAGGATGTAGTCATCACTCAAGCCAAATTTTTCACCTGAAATTTTCTAGTTTCAGCTGTCTCTTGGAATCTAAAGGCCCATACACACGTTGGATTTTCCCGAACGACGGGTCGTTTGAACGTCCCGTCGTTCAGTCGTCCGCATGCCAAATCGGGCGTGTGTACAGTCCGTCGTTCAGGTGATAAGACTGGTCTTGAGCGATCCACCCGGCGGATCGCTCAAAATCAGTCTTATCACCCGAACGACGGACTGTACACATGCCCGATTTGGCGTGCGGACGACTGAACGACGGGACGTTCAAACGACCCATCGTTCGGGAAAATCCGACGTGTGTATGGGCCTTAAAGGTGACATTGCCATTTACCATAAAAGGGTTTATCCTCTGTAATCACTCTCATAACATAATGTACTATACAAAATGAAAATTACAGTGCATGTGTATTTAAAAACAGTGAGTGATCTCCTGTAGACTCCACCCAAATCATTTTCCAGTTGGTCTTCACTGACCAATGGCTCTCATGCCTGGTCACCTGGATAGGTAGCCAAATATAATATAAATCCCCAAAAGTGCTACATGACAAAAACACAACTGGTCTGTGCAGTAACAGTTAAAAACAAAGAAGGTTTCCAGAATTAACGTTAGGAGAATAAAGTTTGGGAAAATATTTAGTCCAGAAATAGGAGAACTTTCCCTATGACTGTAATGCAAAAGCTTTCCTATGACTGTAATGGGAAAGCTAAAATAACAAAAAAGGGGATTTCGCTAATAAGAAATCACAAAATTACAAAATGTACGGTATCTAAACAGTCACATTTTTGGTCCCTTTTTTGATTAAAGTGGACCTGAACTCTTGCACAGGACAGAAGGCAAACATAGAGAAATGCACCCTGTATGTATTAAGAGTTTAGCCTGTCTAATTCCCTCTCATCTGATCTTTTCAGCGGTGTCAACTCAGGAATCTCCCCTGCCATGGCAGAGCTGCTAATTTGTAAACACAGGATTTTAACAATATGTCTGCTTCCATGAAAGCAGAAAGTAGACACATTGCGGATTTATTGCAGGATTAGTATCAGCTGTAACAAAGAAATGTTTTTCTTTGAAGGTTATTATGCTGTTTCATATCTTTTAGAGCAGAGAGGAAGGTCTGCTTTAAAACTTTTGATGGCTAAAACTTGGAAGTTCCGCTCTACCCTTAGTAAATCACCCCTTATACACAGTATTTACTGGAACTACTTTAGAATCACTGGTAAATTATTCACAGCCCATTTTAAGTATTAGAATCCCTCTCGGACTGTAAGTATGGCAGTGGGCAGCATTAAGACCTGCTCATTTAGACATGGCTTCCTTCGGGCAGTTATGGGAAATTAACGATGCAGAAAACTGCAGTATCCACCTTGACGAAGCACATGTAGAAGATGGCGGCAACGTTACTTCAATTGTCATTGATTACTTCCTATTACGGGGCAGAGAATTTGGCTGATGGTGCGCAGCGGACGATCGTCTTCTGCGGCCTCAGCATTGGAGATCAATACGTTTTGCTTGGGCCCAATTAACCCCTTCTTTACAAGGTCATTTGGCAATTAAAACATCTATAATTAAAGTGAAAAGAACACCGCAAATCTATACCAGTTTGAATAAATGAAAATGTATTAAGTGCTCTTTTTAGGACAGCAAAGTAAGATGATGTGAGGAGTTAAAGCCTTGAGATGACAATTTGCCTTCCATCGCAGTACATTAGATATAGACATGGCTCTGGCTCTCTCTCGCTGACAGGCAGTTCATGGTTAAGAAGATGTGTGCACAGTCAGTTTCCAGGAACAAGTCCTTAGCTTGTAGTTTATGTCCCATCAACAGCTCTGTGGATTAATATGGATTGAGGAGCAGGGCTGTTGGCTGGCTAGGCACTACAGTATGCAGCACTGCCCAGCCCAAAGGAGCAAGCATTCAATATAAAGACCAAGCTGCAGCAGAGCGCTATTATAGGGAAACAGGAAATGTGGGTGCATGCCTTAAATGGACAATTTGAGCGCTGTCATTGGGACTAATGTTAATTAGCGGCAAAAGGGCGCCCAAGCACAAATTAAAATGTATTGTTAATATTATTGTTTATCGTTAATATTATCATTTTTCATTAATGTTACCTTTTAGGTCAAGATTTCCTCTGGAAGGGCAGTTAAGGTTAGGCATCAGGGAGGGGGTATGCTCTGTAGGGGCAGGTTAGGCATCAGGAAGGGGGCCTGCGCCAGGAGGTTAAGGTTAGGCATCAGGGAGGGGGTATGCTCTGTAGGGGCAGGTTAGGAGTCAGGAAGGGGGCCTGCGCCAGGAGGTTAAGGTTAGGCATCAGGGAGGGGGTATGCTCTGTAGGGGCAGGTTAGGCATCAGGAAGGGGGCCTGCGCCAGGAGGTTAAGGTTAGGCATCAGGGAGGGGGTATGCTCTGTAGGGGCAGGTTAGGAGTCAGGAAGGGGGCCTGCGCCAGGAGGTTAAGGTTAGGCATCAGGGAGGGGGTATGCTCTGTAGGGGCAGGTTAGGCATCAGGAAGGGGGCCTGCGCCAGGAGGTTAAGGTTAGGCATCAGGGAGGGGGTATGCTCTGTAGGGGCAGGTTAGGAGTCAGGAAGGGGGCCTGCGCCAGGAGGTTAAGGTTAGGCATCAGGGAGGGGGTATGCTCTGTAGGGTCAGGTTAGGCGTCAGGAAGGGGGCTTGCGCCGGGAGGTTACGGTTAGGCGTCAGGAAGGGGGCCTGGGGAGGGGGTAGTTAAGGTAAGGCATCAGAAAGTGGGGGCTTTGTTAAGGTTATGTGTTGGGGGGAGGTGGTGGTTAGGGATAGGCATATTTACCAATATTTTAATGATCAAAATGAACACTCTAAAATAGTTGAATACCGTTAAATGTTATATCCCGGCATCCAAATTTCATAGCACCTTTATTTCAGGTAGGCCTATTATAGGGACATTTTAACCAGAAGAATTGAGATTTCCACCCAATACATTTGTTCATGAGGCAGCTTTATCAAGACAGGTGCAAAGAAAACTGAAGCAAATGTGGAAGAGTTTCTCAGGGCATCCAATCAAGTTTACAATGGATTCTAATCTGGACAACTGTGCAATCTCTGATTCAGTTTTCTTTGCACCTGTCTTGCTAAATCTGCCTCTATGTTTAATAACACAATCCTCGATCCCTAATATCCTTGAAAACGAGAGAAAGGTGCTTTTTCTGTTTCTGTTATTGTTTCAATTTGTGGATGATTAAAGTCTGGCTTGAAGTTGTAGCCCTCAAGTAGATTGCAGTGCGCAGGATGGTAATCAGCCACTAGATGGTGATGGTTAGCTGCTGGCATTGTTGTAGTGGTTGTAATGTTGAAGACTGCCACAAAGCAAAGCAGTTAAAATAGGCTCACAGTGTGCCTGTTGATTTTGGTGCCAACATAGCCCTCAATTTCCTTGTGCCCATTTTACCAGGCGCCCCTTTTAAATGTACGCCCACAAAGTGGGGATGTTTTTAGCAGTGGTAGTTGTGGTTATTTGGATATTGCATAGCCCTAAAGGTGATCATCCACGATATAATCAAAGGGCCGAGGCATAGGCTGGAGAGGCTCCAGCCTCAGGGCGCAGTGTAGGAGGGGGCGCACAATTCATTCAGCTGTCATTATTAATTGTGTATGAAGCAGAAAGAAATAAGAAAAGGGGATACATAGCAGTGACTGCAAGCCAGATAACTAGAGATTAAGGTGTTGGGGAGGTTGTGGGCCCTGTGGCCCTCTTAGTTTAATAGCAATCAGTGTGTGACGGCTGGGGTGGGAGGGATGGAGGGGCGCACTTTGGTGTCTCAGCCTTGGGTGCTGGAGGACCTCGTTCCTGCTCTGGGTCACCTTAAGGGGGTTGAGGTGCTGAGGTTAGGGTAGATTTTTAGGACTGGCCACAAGGAGTTGGGGTTCCTTTTCCTAACACAACAGTATGATGCTCCTAAGGACCTTGTATGTCAGATCTTTGGATAACCCAGTTTGGTTAACCAGGATCTCTGGATAACCCAGTTAAGCTCAATGTTGGTGGAGGAAACAGAAGAAGCCATCCCTGAGTGTCTGCTTTGCTGGGGACTTGAAGCACTCATGTAATTATCATGTAGATTTGGGCATGGGCCAGTTTCTGGAATCGGGTAGTAATGGATGCTGTGATAGAGAAAGGATTTAAGACCTTGGGCTTGATTCACAAAAGCGTGCTAACTGTTAGCACGCCAGTGAAAAGCTGCTTATGACGTGCAAAAAGTTTAGTGCGCATAAAGTTTTGCGCGCGTAAAGTTTTATGCATACTACTTTGCATGCAAAATCAGCTGCTTCGCATGCTAAGTAGTGTGATAAGCATACTTTGTACTTTGCACTTTGAAGCTGCTGATTTTGCACGCAAAGTAAACTTTTACGCGCGCAAACTTTTACGCGAGCTAAAATAGCACGAGAAAAGTAACAGATTTGCCGTGCAAACTACTTAGCACCCTAGTTTGCATGTGCAAAGCTTTTAGGCGTGCTAACTGTGTTAGCACCCTTTAGTTGATCCAGCCCCTTGAATCACATCGATTGACTGGTGATTATACTGCAGCCAGATCAAGAAGACCCTGAGTGGAGGATGAGCTATAGCGGGCAGAACTGTCCTGGGAAACAAGGAAGACACTGGGTTATGATTTATTACAGGAAAGCTATAATGCTTACTTTCAGGACTTCTGTATTTGGAACGCTTTATCCCTAGCTGTGACTGGATTAGGACAGTCTCAGGGTTACTGGGAAAGCCTATAAGAGAAGGTTAAAGAGGAAGTGTAACCAAGGATTGAACTTCATTTCAATCAGTAGCTGATACTCCCCTTTCCCAGAAGAAATCTTTACCTTTTCTCGAATAGATCATCAGGGGGGTCTGTGTGGCTGATATCGTGGTGAAACCCCTCCTACACTGTGTGATGTCATGACCGTGGTCCTGACAGTTTGTTGTCTGTGAGCCTTGTGGGAAATAATGGCTTTTTTTCTTCCAAGCAAGCAATAGCTCCCTCTGTGCATAGAACTCTCAGTAATGAACATTCCACAGAGATCACCTGGCAGAACTAAAGATGTCACAGTGATAAATTTCAGAATGTTAATCAGGGAGAGAAAATATTGATATTAATAATATTGGCAGTGACTAAATAAGCTGTAAATGATTATTATAAAAAATAAGCAATTTTATTCATTACTAGCCAACCCGCGTCGTAGCATACGCCGCATCTGTCTATCTAATAGAGTACGTGCCTCAACCTTGAAGCAAGAAGAAGTAGGCTTTCCATGAGAAAATGTATGCATGCTCAAACACCAAGTTTAACCCTAGCAAGTCTGGCTTTGCAAATCCGGCCTAATTGGCTATTCATGCAAATATGCATTTGCTTTCGCATGCCAAACTATGCAGGGTCAAAAAACCAATACTGCAAAGTGCTCTCTCGCTGCCTGGGAACCACAGCGGCACCCCGGAGTGGGAGGCTGGGTGGAGCAGCCGCCCCGCCCCACCACCCCCCCTAAGCGTGGCCAGCGCTGGGGAGAGCCGTCCGCACCCACCTCCTAATATTAAAAACAGCCACTTACCTTAACGTCCATTGGGTTCTGCTACATGCGCATTAATTTTCTCATGGAAAGCATTTTGTGCAGTTTGTATCCTTTGGAGGCAGGTGGTGGATGGCTTGCTCCGGTGGTGTAAAGCCTGGAGTGAGTGCGCCTGTCCTGTCCTCCCCCCCCTCTCTGGAGTGCTGTATGTGAGCCAGCCCTGAGCTCTAAAGCTTAGTGACCCATGCTTCTCTCCTTTCTCATGTGGTGCCCCCAAATTAATGCGCATGTAGCAGAACGCAATGGACGTTAAGGTAAGTGCCTGTTTTTAATATTGGGAGTGGGTGCAGACGGCTCTCCAAAAAACGCCTCACCTCGGGAGTATGCGTTTCAGCAAAACGCCTCCCGCTCTGGTGTGCACCAGCCCATTGAAATACATTACCCAAGCGTATCCGCAGCCGCAAGTGGATCGCAAAACGCTGCCGAGCCGTTCTGGTGTGCACTAAGCTGGATAGTGCTAATGTAGCATGTAGCAGGGTGACTGCTTTGTGGTATTGGTTTGTGCATGCATTTGCATGAGCATTGCCTCATGAATAGCCAATTAGGCCAGATTTGCAATGTCAGACTTGCTAGGGTAAGGCCTCTTTTCCATGGACTGTGAATAGGCAGTGAAATGGCTCTCAAACTCTCACAACTGCTCACTGCTGCCTGGTAACTGCTCACTGCTGCCTGGTAACTGCTTGCTGCTGCCTGGTAACTGCTTGATGCTGCCTGGTAACTGCTTGCTGCTGCCTGGTAACTGCTTGCTGCTGCCTGGTAACTGCTTGCTGCTGCCTGGTAACTGCTTGCTGCTGCCTGGTAACTGCTTGCTGCTGCCTGGTAACTGCTTGCTGCTGCCTGGTAACTGCTTGTTGCTGCCTGGTATCTGCTCACTGCTGCCTGGTAACTCCTTGCTGCTGCCTGGTAACTGCTCACTGCTGCCTGGTAACTGCTTGTTGCTGCCTGGTATCTGCTCACTGCTGCCTGGTAACTGCTTGCTGCTGCCTGGTAACTGCTTGTTGCTGCCTGGTATCTGCTCACTGCTGCCTGGTAACTGCTTGCTGCTGCCTGGTAACTGCTTGCTGCTGCCTGGTAACTGCTCACTGCTGCCTGGTAACTGCTTGCTGCTGCCTGGTAACTGCTTGTTGCTGCCTGGTATCTGCTCACTGCTGCCTGGTAACTCCTTGCTGCTGCCTGGTAACTGCTTGTTGCTGCCTGGTCTCTGCTCACTGCTGCCTGGTAACTGCTTGCTGAGCACACAGCTCAACAGTCCGTGGAAAAGAGGCCTTAAACTTGGTGTTTGAGCACGCATAAATTTTCTCATGCAAAGTACTTCTTCTTCTTGTTTGAAGGTTGAGGCACTTAGTCTATTATATATATAGATAGATGCTACTTTCACTGCAGTTCCTCTTTAAAGGGGATCTGAAATTAAAATAGCATTAGCATAAAATATGCATTCCCTTTGAATCACTAGCATATTGATAACCATTTAATTAGGCAGTAGTGAGGATAGTGTGTTATTTTGGCATAGAAAATTTAATTTTTTGACCTAAGTCAGGATGTTTTCCCATTTATGTGAAAACTCTCCAGTGAGCATACAAATATGGCAATGCTCACTGGAGCAAATGGTAGCATGAACTCTAAACTTAGACGAGAACAAACCTTCTGATTACTGAAACATCACCAATGATGCGGAAAGTGGTGGCCAATCAGACGATTTGTTTACTTCATAAAGCCCACACTCAGAAATCTGGCTACTGTGCCTAATAACTCAATGAACGCCTTAATCCCTTGTAAAGGGCTCTCTGCCATTACAGGCTTTTCTGATCATCATCAATAAATTAATGCAGAGGGCCCCCAGTTTAACTTTACCAGGGCCCCCCTGTGCCACTCTTAAACCGGGCCTGTCTGGAAGCATGTCATGGCATCTTTTGAAAGTGCTCATGGCACACAAGAGTGCAGAAGAACCCACTTCAGAATACTGTGGTACAGGTGCTTTGAGTTAAAAAGCATGTGGCTAATATGAAAAAGAAAAATATCATTATGTAAAAGATCAGTTTGTTTTGTTTTTTTATACAAGAAAGTTTATTTAAATATTAAGGGGTACCTGAAGTGAAAAAGAGGTAAAATAGGTCAAGTGGAATGCTTACCTTAGTAATAGGGAACCTCTGGATAGTCCAAAGGCTCCCCCCATCTGCCTTGAGCCCACTGATCCAGCACTAGGATCCTCTAAACATATCTAACAAGAGCTTGCTGTATATTTTCACACAGCCATGCTCCCATCCGGCCACACTCCCATCTGTGTATGAGCGTGGCTGCAGCCTGTGCTTGCGCTGTAGCATGGATCCACTGGTGCATGGCTGTGGCCTCTGTGTATGACTGTTTCCATGCTACTGTGCAGCCATGCTTGTAGACGGACAGGAGCAGGGCCACAAGGAAGAAGAGGTTCCTGGCGAGCAGCGGTGGGATGGATGAGGATAAGAGATGCCTCTGGATCATCCAGATGGATCAGGGGTATTTGGCGCGATGATTGGCAGACGTCTTAAGCTACATACACACGAGGCACGGATGTCTGCAGTTGCATGGAGACAAGCAACAGTTGAAAGTCTCCAGCAACGACAATTGTCTACAAGCGACGATTGTATACACGCGGCAACAACCTGTCTGTAACATAGCGGAAACTGTTGCTCAGCAACTTCTGTCGCAGGTTCAATGAACTGTCGGACTCACAAGAGTTGCTAGAGACTAGCATACACACGACCGCACCGACTTGAGACTAGCAACGGTTCCTACAACAGCTGTTGCCGGTGATTGAACAAGTCAATCGCCTGGGGACAGCTCTGATTAGCAACAGTTGCTTGCGCGCGCCTCATACACACGGGGGACCTGTCGCCGCAACATGCACGCGCCATGTGTTTCCAGCAACAGTTGTAGCCCGTGTGTATGGGCCATAATAGACGCTTACCGTATGTTAGCAATCGGGTGCCCAGCTGATCATTTGGGCGTCTGATGCACATAGTAGCTACTACATAGAATTTTATTGTGAACCAGATTGTAAACGATTGGTTACAGCTATTGGAATGTTTGAAAATGATTTGTGTTAGGTACTTTTTCGTGTGGGGTTAAGATTAGGCATTAGGTGGGGGGTTAAGGTTAGGTACCTGGGGTGGGAGGGTTAAGGTTACAGTAGTTACCTCCAGGGGGAGTTAAGGTTGGGCACTTTAACCAGAGGGTAAAGGTTAGGATACTGTAATTAGCTTTTCCCAAAAGATTACCTTTTACCTGTTATTTGGTTTAATTCATTACCATTAACACAAGGAAACAGTGCGAGTAAACTCCTCCTGTTACTCGTGCTAATAAATCAGCACGACTTATTGATATCCCCGTGCAAGCTACACGCGCTAGTGGCAGCATAGTGTGCATTTCTTAGTAATAGCCAATGCTTTATCTTGCCCTGCAGTAGTAATGAATCCCTACCACAATACTTCACTAGCCTGGTCGCTACTGCGTTAATAAACCTAGTAGCAGCCACGCTAGTGAAGTATCGGGGTCAGGGCCGGGCCGAGGCAGAGGCTGAAGAGGCTCCAGCCTCAGGGCGCAGTGTAGGAGGGGGCGCACAATTCATTCAGCTGTCATTCCCAATTGTGTTTGAAGCAGAAAGAAATAAGAAAAGGGGATACAGGACAGTGACTGCAAGCCAGATAACTAGAGATTAAGGTGTTGGGGAGGTTGGGGGCCCTGGGTCACCTATTAGTCAGTGTGTGATGGCTGGGGTGGGAGGGATAGAGGGGCGCACTTTGCTGTCTCAGCCTTGGGTGCTGAAGGACCTTGTCCCGTCTCTGATCGGGGTAGCATATGTCACTACAGTCTCTATAGGTAAAGGTAAAGCATTGGCTAATCCTAAGTAATGCACGCTATGCTGCCACTAGCGCACGTAGCATGCATGGAGATATCAGTAAGTCGTGCTGATTTATTAGCGCGAGTAGCAGGAATTTACTAGCGCTGTTTCCTTGCGTTGTCGCCAATGAATTATCATGATTAGATGTCAGTTGTTACCCATATAAATAAGGCCACATTAACTTAAAAAGGTCATTGTGATAACCTTTTCAGTGGCAAATATATTATAACTTGTGCTTCCATTGTGATATATGTAAAGTTACCCTGCAGTTCAGACCTTCAGATCTGCTTTAAGCTGTGGGAATACAAGGCTAACCTGATTGTATTGAATGTATTTGCTGCTCAGTATTATGCTTACTGTGGAATATATTACTTTATAATCTGTGCCTGCAGCTGGGATTTACTGAATCACCTCCACCCGGCCCTCCCTCTGGGGATACCCAGGTTGATGGGGAAGAATATAACGCTTCCTTGCTTGCCGCTCAGTACAACTTTTCACATCTGAGTGTGACTGTGTGATGGAGGGCAGAGAATAAATGCGCAGAAGAATGCCTACACCAGTAATGGTGATCCTTATAGAGACTGAGCCCAAAACTCATGTAAAAAAAACCCATATAATTATTGCAAAGTGCAATTTGCAAATTGCAATTTATCTTAAAACTGATGAATCGGTAGCTAGAGATATCCCCCAGTATTAGATAGCCCACAGTATATGTTGCCAGAGGTACCCCCCAGTACCAGTATTGGGACTCTTCTCCCCCCACCCCAGAATGGGTAGCCAGAGGCGCATCCAATTTTAGGTAGCTTCCAGTTTAGGTACCCAGAAGTGATCCTAAGGGTAGGTAGCCTGAATTTGCCCCCCACCCATATTCATAGACAGAGGGACTGACAGTATAGGTAGCCAGATGTGCCTCCCCCCCCACCCAGTGTAGGGAGCCTGAAGTAGCCCACCCATATAGGTAGACAGAAGTAGACCACTCAAAGAGTCCCTCCTTTTCTTTTCTCCACAAATCCCTTTATTGACAGATCCCTATGCCACTGGCTAAGGCAACGCTACCAATGCCCACAAACAGGGCTCTGTGTATCCTGTCTGGCACGTGTGTCATAGGTTCGCCACCACCGGCCTAGACAATGAGCCAGAGAACAGAACATGAGAAATACTCAGCAGGCCCCAAGGGTGTGTGCTACAATAATCTAGATAAAGCTTACAGAACACAACAGGTTCCAAAATGTCCTCTGTAAAGTGCAGCAAAACAAATTCACAGTGGTATATTAATAGGTAAAATGAACTATAGGATCTATAGGAATTGCAACACCAGATATCACCAGGAGGTGGTGCCCTGGGAAAAGTCTAAAAATGATGAGCCAGATCCTAAAAATTGTGAGTATTTGTGAGAGCAAGACAGTGCCGTGTTACATACACAGCTGTCAATGACAGATGTAGGTAAAGGAATGCCATTGAAGCAGCAAAATAATAAAATATTTAAAGCACGATTCCAGGCAAACAGTGGCATATTTAGTCGGGTGCAGGCATGGCTCGTGCTATGGGTGCCACTGCCCCACGGGTGCCATGCATGCCCCTCCTCTCCCATGCTTTGCCTAACCTGCGGCTGCCCGCCCACAGGTTAGGCATTGCATGAATAGGGACACACTGCGCTGTGCCTGATCACAATAAGCCTGCCTCGTTTCCCCCCCCGCTGCCACATCCGCCACCCCAACTCACTGACAGACCTCCTCAAATTAGCACGACCACAGTGACTGCGGGTGCACTTCAAATGCAAGAAGTGACTAATGACATCACTTCCTGCATTTGAAGCACAGCCGCGGTCACTGTGAGCCGGTACTCTTCTGTCTCTTTTGGTTGTACTGATTTGAGGAGGTCTGTCAGTGAGTTGGGGTGGCAATCAGGCACGACTCAGTGTGTGGCTGAGGAAGGAGGAGGCGGGCAGCTGCAGTTAAGCCATGGCATGAATGGTGAAGCATGGGAGAGGAGGGAGTAGGCAAGGCAAAAGGGCTTCACTTCTACTTTATATTCTGGGGGAGGGAGAGTTGTGTCTTTACAATGGGATTTCCTATACTTTACATTTGAATTTACATGGGGGGCATCTACACTATAGGACACACATTTGGCCTCTTACAGTCGAAGGGGGTGGGGGAATCTACTGCTGCTGTTAAAGGGGAAGGAAGCTTAGATGGGGGGGGGGTTCAGTGTTTGTCATAGGCACCATTTTACCCAGATACGCCTCTGTCAACAGATTAACGCATGGTCAGAGCCTCCATTTAATTCTGGTATTTGTATCCTTGTTGTACGTTATTTCTATGGACTTTTTGTCCCTGATAACAGCTGTCAGTGAGACAGGAAGTACTGGAAACCTTTCCAGAGGGGGTACAGATATAAGGATATAGGATACCTTAGATGTCGGGAATTTTAAAACCAGGGGGAGCCGGCCTGTGTAACAAGCAGTCATCATGCCCACTGCTACCCCATTCCATCCTCCTCCATTATTGCCTAAAGGCCCCCGAAGCTATTTCCGAGTCGGCCAGGGTCAGTGAGCAGTGCAGATGCGCTGCCCAGCGACACACGTCCTTGATCGCACGCCCATGGCCGGGAGCACTTTGTGCATGTGCACTACGTAGTCATGACATTAAATATTGTAACGGGGGTGGGGGCTCCTGTTCATGATATAGAGCAGCAGTGCTAACACAGCATTATGCATTACATGTTTCTGGCAGTGAGACAGGTCTTCTTTACTCCTCGTCAGTGTACCAGCGCCATGCAGCCAATCACGTTGCGGCTTCCATTCCTGAATGTCATTTGACAGGGACAGAGACTGCATGATGATTGGCTGTACGGCACTTGTACACTGAAGAGGAGTGAAGAGGACCTGCTCTGCATTACGTACAGGAGCAGGCCCCTTAGCTCTGGGGGTCATGGGGGCTATTATTAAGCCCCTGGTTGCAGTAAATTGCCGCGGTGGTAGAGGACACCCTACAGTAAAATTCAATGCATTTTGGCTTGAAAGCCTAATGTCCCTGTTGTTGTATGCTGTGTTGAAGATAGTCCTCTACTAACATGTAAACCAGGGTAGTAACTAGAAATTTCAGCACAGATAAACTGAGAATCAATGTCATTCAACTGGCTAGTGCACACTTGAATGTGTTTTTCCCATACAGATGAAAACAGACAGCAGAGAAGCACTGGACGCATTTTCTCTATCAATTACATTAGCTTCTGTGATAAAATGTGCATATTTTCACACATACAGACTCATATGGTGTGCAGTAGAAGCATACAGAAAACCAACAGATGAGTGTGCTCCCAGCCTCAGCTTATTACACTCACTCTGTCCATCTCTGATGGAGCAGAACTGGCTCTGCAAACTTCTTCAGAATGTCTACAGTACACAGCACTTGGGTAGGGGTGGAGAAGCTGGGGGCTGGGCGCAGTACACAAGAGCCTACTGCACACTGAACAGGGACTGTCCACAAATATATGTCTGCAAAACTTTGTTTAATTCCTTATCAGTGGCTGAGCAGATGCAGTCATTAGAACAATTGTGCAGAGAGCATAAAGTTTTGTTTTTTCTCTCTGTGCCCTTAGTTGCCAGTCTCTCAGGACAGGGAAAGGAAACTTCTCCCCCCACGGGCCCTCTGTGACTTCTGGACCCCCTTGCTGCTGCATCCCTTGCAGGATCTATTGTTACGCCCCTGATCTAAACATACTGAAGCCATCATCTTGCCCTTTGATGCTTTGATGCTTCAGCTGGGGAGATGGCCAGGGAATGGGGGCAGCCAGCACACTTGTGGTACGATGCAGGTAGTGAATCTTCATTTCTGTTGGGATTTGCAGGTTAAGTGGAGGGCGGAGTTTAGGGCTCCATATCTTCTGTGCCTATATGCTCCCAAGATGTAAATTCTTACCCTGATCCTGAGATGGATTAAGATGTTATGGGGCTCTAGGCAAGGTAGTAGATTTGGCGCCCCCTTGTGGACCTTTTGGTAAGCTGACATGGAGAGAGGTCAAAGAAGGTGGCAGGTGCGCCCCTTGACACCCACTAGGCCCCAAGCACCTGCCTAGGTTGCCTAGTGGATGATCCTGCTCTGCCCTGATCCTTCAGAAGCCCTTGATGGATTATTTTGATGTGCAGAGAGAGAGAGAAAGAGGGAGAAAAAAAAGCAAGAGAGACTATTTGGCTGTATCTGCAAGCATTTTTTTAAAGTTTTTTTTAAAGTGAACCTATCACAAGTGATTACCGTATATAGATTTTCCAGTGAAAACAGTCATATGGTAGTTCCTTACCTGATTCTGACATGCATAGACTGCTCATAATTCTGCATGTTAAATGGATAGTTAAATGGATGCATTGGGTGTTGCAACCTGACCACCACCCATAGATCTGTGTGTTAATCAATGTCAAGAGCTCATAAATGTTAGCAGGTTACATACCTTGTGCATAGAGAATCATGTCTGCAACATTAACCCTACATTTATTAAGAGTATGCATACTGGAGTTAAAAGACTCGGCTTATTAATGCTGATACTCAATCGAAACTGAAGTCAATGCTAAAATCAGTTCCCAGGGGAAACAGACTTGGTGCAATACTCACAGATCATTGGAAATTGTTTTGGTTTTTTTTTTTGTATCTCGGTTGTGGGATTAAAATGTGCTAAAGTGAATCAGAGGAATGGAACTCATTCCTGTGCTCTGCCTGAATGAATGAATGAATGTGTGTATCTTACTGTGCTTTTATATGTAAGTATGAGTGGAGGGGAGGCTGGCAACAAGGGGAGGCCATCAAAGAATAAGCAAGTATCGATAACTTTTACCTTTTTTTACCTGGAGTACTCTTTAAGCAGGGGTGTAACTAGAGGGGAGCAGCCCATGCAACCACAGGGCGACCCAGAGCTGTAAGGGGCCCCAATACTACTTCACTCCCTCCGATAACCAGGTCCATCCTTCAGATCAGATATTTTTGTGGCTATTTTGTGGGAGCTCCACCTGGGTCCGGATTTGTACTCTTTACCACCCAAGGCCACTGTCAGCAGCTGCCCCTTTCAGTATAGATAGCCAGATGACCCTCCCCCACTCCAGTTTAGATAGACTGAAGACCACCCCCTCCCTCCAGTATAAATATGCTAATACACCCCCTTCCCTCTAGTATAAGAAGCCAGATAATCCCCCCCCCCTTTCTGTATAGATAGCCTGAAGCTTGCTGCCCACCTGCCCTTTATAGTGTGGTGCCCTAAGCCAAGGCCTAGGTGGCCTTGGCTTAAATCCAGCCCTGGTTCAACCCTCTGGAACTCCCTTCCACCACCCATCAGACTGGCTCCCTTCTTCAACACATTCAAGCAAGCCCTTAAAACTCACCTCTTTAAGATGACCGACCCAACCCCTACCACATGGTAACTCTCTACTGAATATTTATTCCACACCCTACATAGGCCTCAATTCACTAAGCTTTATTGAACACCTTATCGAACGTTTGATAATTTACTTCATGGGTAAAATCTAATTTTGAATTCACTAAGGTGTTATAGATTTATTGAACGTTTTATCGATAAAACATTTGATACATTTATAACACCTTAGTGAGTCCAAAATTAGATTTTACCCATGAGGTAAATTATCAAACGTTCGATAAAGTGTTCTACCTCCCCCCCACCTTAGATTGTAAGCCTTTGGCAGGGTCCTCCCTTCCCTAGTGTATTCTACAGGACTGTGTGCTCCTTTCCTATGACAGCCTTGTATTTGTATTACTGGACCAACCTATCCAGCCCAAAATTGCATGATTATGCATCTTGTACCGTTTGCCTTGTATAACTTGATATATGTCCTATGATGTATAACCTTGTTCCGTCTATCATCCTTGTATCATTGTATGTATTTATTGTCCAGCGCTGTGCAATATGTTGGCGCTTTATAAATACAATAAATAATAATAATAATATACTTGTTACCGGTGTGAAAATTATGGTATCCACACTTGTTTTATGACCCTTGCAAGATGAACTCCCAGGCTGTGAGAGCCACCAACAAGAGGCAAGGGAAGGGGTATGAACACTGGGGGCCCCCAGGCGTGCAGCTACCATAGAGGCAAAGGGGGCCATTGCCCCAGGGCCCCAGAGCCTGTAGGGCCCTCAAGGTGTCTCCCCCCCCAACTTAACTGTTGCTCCCCAGGGACCCAGCAGAGTCTTCAGCAGAACCACGGAGTGTCAGCCCATGGCATAGGAGTCATGGGAGAAATTTGGCTGCAACAAAGGGTCCCTACTGCCGCTTTTTGGTTGGGGGGTGTCCACTGGGGGCCCCCTAGTTAATTTTGCCCTGGGGCCCCACTGTTACTAGAACTGGCCCTGGGGGCCCCATAAAAATTTTGCTGGGAGCCCCATGATTTTTAGTTCTGCCACTTTAATATAGGCTGAACATGGTCATACCTTAAGGGCTCGTTTCCACTATAGCGAATCCGCATGCGGGCACTGCATGCGGATTCGCATACTTAATGTTAGTGGATGGGGCTGTTTCCATGTGTGCGGCGGCGTTTTTCGGTGCGGGGAAAATCTGCACGACAGGGTCGTGCAGATTCACGTGCGGCAGGAATGCGGGCGAATCGCCGCTAATGTATTCAATAGGGAAATCGCATGCGGCTTTGTCATGCGGATTTACCCGCGATTTCGCATGCGATTTCGCATGAAAGCCAATGGAACTTAACACAGGCAGTGACATGGTTAAATTCGCATGGCTCCTTGCCATGCGAAATCGCATGCGAAATCGCGGGTAAATCTGCATGCGGAAACGCAGCCGCATGCGATTTCTTCAGCGGTGGAATCCAGGCGATTCCGCACCGCTACAGTGGAAACGAGCCCTCAAACAAGTCCTACTTTTGCCCACACCCCCAAGTGTCCACATTTTTTAGACCAAGTTTCCTGGGTGGAAACCCTGAAGTTGCCAACCCTGCTTATGATCTCCAGGTTCCTCCCCCCTGTCTTTAAATCCGTGGCAAATATTTAATTTTAGTAATATTAGAGGTCAATAAAAAAAATTTCTGTCAGTAATTTTTTTTAAGCTTTGTCAGTACAATTTTTTTTCTCTAGAACTGTAGGAGGATCTAAATGATCCGGGCTTTCTATACTGCCTCAACCTTATACTTATCTTTACTCCTCCACAGTTACAGTCCCTGCCCTGCTTCCAAAGACTATAGGAACTTGCTGCAGTGTTGAATCTGTGCCAAAGAGACTGCATCATCATCTTGCAGCGTGCTGGGGATCCTCCCTTATCCTGGCTGATACAGCTTATTTATTAAGCTTTATCCGCCACCCATTATGGCCTCGCCTCCTCCTCCCTATTGCATTACAGGATGCTGTGGTTGTTTAACCCTCCAGGGATGCTCTGCCATCTCATTCTTAAAGAGGGGCCACCAGAGGGCTGTGCTGTGCTGGCCTGGCAGTTGCCTAAGACAGAAAGCCACCACCTAGAACAGATTATTATGTAACGTTATAATGTACAGTACATACAGCCCAGGCAGTTTCTCTATATCAACCGAAATATTACACTAACAAAAATTGTAAAAATTCATAGTTATATGCTGTGTTCTAAAATGAAACATGAGTTGAATATCTGTATTAAGTTTTACTTACCTGCAGTTACTCCCATACCCTAGAGGTCTGTGTGTCCCTCGCCGCGGATTCGCTGTGGTTCAGGTGTCTGCTATCTCCTCCGTAATAATCAGCGACCCGGCCAGGTCAGCGGCTTCTGCGCATGTGCGTGAACACGTGCACGCCACTCACTATCATGCTCTCGTGCCTCTGAGCTTTCTGCCCATGCGCATGAGCACTGCACATGCGCAGAATGCTCCCAGTCGCAGTCACAAGCAGTGTGCTTCCCACACATGCGCAGATGCTGCCGACCTGACCGGGTCACTGAACATTATGGAGGGGATGGCAGCTGACTGAACCACAGCGGATCTGTGGCGAGGGACACACAGACCTCTAGGGGCTGGGAGAAACCCCAGGTAAATAAAACTTTATACAGATCTTAAACTTATGTAGCCTTTAACCAGTTCTTGAGTTTAGTACAGTATGGGCGAAAACGGCCGTGCTATCAGTTAGCACTTTTTTGTGAATCAAGCCCTATATCTATGCCCCTTGAGACCTCCTCTTAGCCTCAAGGGCGAAGATATCTGAACTCCGCCAATATCGCATGCCGAGTGCACTTCCACGCGAGTTCTCGTCGCTACCCATTACTACACTAATCGGTGAATGGGAACAGGTGTTCCCAAAGCTGATCAAAGTTCCTGTAATCAATGATCACTTGCATCAGTAAAATGCTGGTGGTCATAGTGATAGTAAAAACACACACACACACACGTTACTTGCTGTGTACTGTTCGCAGTACACAGAAATAAAGTGAGGGGACATCTAGTGGTCAAATAGTAAAAATACATCTCCATACATTATATTAAATAAAAATAAATAGATCCACCATTAACCCCTTTCCTCCACCCCTCATGTAGTCACCAAAATAAAGCACTTGTATTAAAAAGTGACATAAAAAAAATATATAGTTATTTTAGGGACTCAATTTTTTTTTATATGTTTGTCATAAGGCTTTAGTACTGTTATTTTTGCAAAGAAAGGCTTGCAATTAGTAAATTACTGATATAGCGTAAAGGAACAACAAAACTGAAAAAATACGCCTTTATTTCCAAATACAATATTGTTGCCATAAATTGTACTTGGAACATAATTTAAACATTGTACTAGCCGGGACAAATGGCCAAAAAAGAATGAGTGGGTTTTATGAACAGTAGCACATTTTATTTTAAAAGTATAATGGCTGAAAACTAAGAAATAATGAATTTTTAAAATTTTCCTTATTAATCCTGTTAAAATGCATTCAGGCCTCTTTCACAGTGCGACGTTAAAGATGCACATTAGAAAATGTTTCAACGCAGACTAACGCACAGCAATACAAGGTCTGTGTGACATTCACAGTGCACACGTTGCGTTTGTGTGTAACGTGTAGCGTTATTAGAAAGTGCTGCATGCTGTGCATTTAGAAATGAATCTGCTGCGTTATTTGTGTTGCACATGCTCCGTAATGTTTTTAGTTTAAAAAAAATGTAACATATGCGCCATTTTCGTTCCATCACTGTGCAACGAAAACTGCGATAACGTCGCACCCGCTGCCCTGTGAAAATGGCGCATCAGGTGCCGCACAGATGTCCACCAGGTGCGACGTTTACAGGGCAGCGGGTGCGACTGCGCACGCACTGCACTGGGCTGTGCGCGATGTAGCTTTGCGCGGCACTTAGTGCCCATAAAGCTACATTTTGGGCACTAAGTGGCTTTTCACTGATGCACTAATACTTGCATGAATCAATGAATCAATCGCCATATGTCCTATGTCAGGAGGTAGACTTGTAGCTCATAGAAATTTGGTAATCAACTGTAAGACTGCAGTCTCCTAACAGTGGCATAACTAAAATCACTGGGCCCCCCTGCAAAAAATTTCTGTATAGGTAGTCTGGTATAGTTGGCCCCAGTATAGGTAGCCTGGTATAGGTGCCCCAAGTATAGTCTGGTATAGGTGCCCCCAGTATAGGTAGCCAGCTATAGATGTCCCCAGTATAGGTAGCAAGGTATAGGTGTCCCCAGTATAAATAGCCAGGTGTAGGTACCCCAAGTATAGATAGCCAGGTATAGGTGTCCCTCGTATAGATACCTAGGTATAAGTAACCTCAGTATAGGTAGCCAGGTATAGGTGCTCCCAGTATAGGTAGCCAGGTATAGGTGCCCCCAGTATAGGTAGCAAGGTATAGGTAACTCCAGTATAGGTAGCCAGGTGTAGGTACCCCCAGTATAGATAGCCAGGTATAGGTGTCCCCAGTATAGATACCTAGGTATAAGTAACCCCAGTATAGGTAGCCAGGTATAGGTGCTCCCAGTATAGGTAGCAAGGTATAGGTAACCCCAGTATAGGTAGCCAGGTATAGTTGCCCCCAGTATAGGTAGCAGGTATTGGTGCCCCAGTATAGGTAGCCTGGAGGGGGAAGCAGCAGGCACACAATCACGGGGAGGGGGGCCCGACTCCCCGCTCTTACCTTGGTCTCCCCTCCTGCATGCCCCTCTCCAGAAGTTAGAGCAGTGGCCGGGATTAGAGCAGTGGCCGGCATTCCATGTACTAGAGAACACCAATAGCCGCTGGTCTTCTCTGTCTCCTGATCAGCGTAAGTAGATTGGGGCTCCAGCACATGTAATGTGGAAGAGGTGAGTCCCCTTGCTTGGCCGCTGCTCTAACCTCTAAAGGGGGGAGCGCTGGAGAGGGGACTGAAATGAGGAAAAGGGAGAGTCAGGCCACCCCTCCCTGTGGTTGTATGAGACCACTGCTCCCCCCTCCTGCACTGCGCTGAACTAGAGCAGGGACAAGGTCCTCCAGCACCCAAGGCTGAGACACCAAAGTGCGCCCCTCCATCCCTTCCACCCCAGCTGTCACACACTGATTGCTATTAGACTAAGAGGGCCACAGGGCCCACAACCTCCCCAACACCTTAATATCTAGTTATCTGGCTTGCAGTCACTGCTATGTATGCCCTTTTCGTATTTCTTTCTGCTTCATACACAATTAGGAATGACAGCTGAATGAATTGTGCGCCCCCTCCTACACTGCGCCCTGAGGCTGGAGCCTCTCTAGCTTATGCCTCGGCCCGGCCCTGCGCTGAACCCATAAATACTGCCCTCTGTGGGCTCCAAAGCTGCGCCCTCCCAGGCTTCTCCTCCTGCCCCCCCCCCTCCCCCGCAGTTGCATCCACTGCAGGGGTGATTGTTACATTCCTGCTCCTAACAAGAAACCACTAAGACAAGAGAGATCTTACATCTGTATGGATAGGTGCATAGCTGCACAATACCCTGCTTATGAAAAAATTATGGGTAAAAAAAATTCAGCTAGATCAGGGATTTACTATGTGATTACTGGACATTGTTTTGGGCCTGGAGGTGATTGCAGTAAACATCACCTAAATAGTGAAGCTGTCCACATGTCCAAATACCTCCCAATCAGATTAATAGGTAAAATTAGTTATCATAATCTATTTACCAGAAAAGATTTAGCAGTGAAATAAACAGACACAATGAAAAAACTAATAAACACACAGTTCTTCGTGTTATCTTATTAAAAACCAGCAATGGTAACCACACCACACCATGCCTGCCATCTGTTTTTGTTGGTTTCCTGCTCCCCACTGGGAACCCCAGAATTGGCATATTTAAATTTCCCATGGAGCTTTGCAATTGTACCATTTATACTAATGCGAATCCTTGGTAGAAAATTTTAATTAACTCTAGTGGTCAATTTAGATAATCTGTATTACTATTATTATCATCAGCAGGCTCTGTATGGCTGATATTGTGGTAACCCCTCCCACAGTGTGATGTCAGGACCATGGTATTGACATCACACTGTGGGAGCCTTGTTGCATTGTAGGATATAACAGCTGTTTCCAACTACCAAAAAAAAACCAAGCAGCATCTCCTTCCACTGAAGTCTTTCTCCACAACCCTTCACCCTCTGGAGGCGGGCACTGTGTTCCAGGTAAATGATGCAATAAGTACGCCGGAAAGGACATAGATGCCTGCATGAGAGAGGGGCGCATGGAAATTTCAGCGCCCAACTTTGGCTAGTAGAATCTCAGTAAAAGTGTAAATTACCATAGTAAAATATTAGTAAATAATAGCAATATTTTACTACCACTTAAGCCTAACACTATTCTCACACAGAGTCCTCCCTAATTGATGCCTAACCTTAACTTTTACCCCCCACCTAACTCTTAACCCCCCCACACCTAATCTAAACTGCCCCCATGCCTAACCTTAACCACGCCCCACACCTAACCCTTAAAACACCGCCATGCTTAACCTCAAATGACCCCCGTCGCCGATCCACTGCAATTACGATAATGTTAGGACTCCACCATAAGTGCTATTATAAATTGCGGCAATACTGTGGAATTTGGGCATCCGCACTGCCTGATATATAGTGGGCAGCCGGGCAATGCAAGTACCCAATTTCACAGCTTAGCAAAAATGTATAATGGTGCCTATGGCCAATAGCGGGCGCTTACATTTCCCACTCTGGCCCAGACTACTGCTTGACCTCCTTCCAACAGAGTCCTATGAAAGAACGATGTGGCCCAGTCTGCACATAAATGTAAAAAAGGTGCCAGGACATTTGGGCGCGGGGTGAAGGTGAAAAACTGCTGTGGCGAATTTCCCAGTGGCATATCTGCAACCATGTGTTTCTTTGACTGAAATAAATCTGTACACCATTTTAGCCCTGTAGGTATGATTTTAAGCTAGTAGAAGAGAGACTGTAACCAAGAATTGAACTTTATCCCAATCAGTAGCTGATACCCCCTTTCCCATGAGAAATATTTTCCTTTTCTCAAATGGATCATCAGGGGGCTCTGTATGGCTGATATTGTGGTAAAACCCCTCCCACAGTGTGATGTCAGCACCTCACAACTCTGAGGTCCTGACATCACACTGTGGGAGCCTTGTTGCATTGTGGGAAATAACAGCTGTTTCCAATTGCCAAAAAAGCAAGCAACATCTCCTTCCACTGATATCACCTGCCAGCAGTAAAATGTCACCATATGATAAATGCCAGAATGTAAATCAGGGAGAGGAAAGATTTTACAATGAGCAAACACTGACTAAGTCATTTATACATAATTATTGTAAAAATTAAGCACTTTATTACATTATTTTCCCTGGAGTTCCTCTTTAAGCTTTCAAGAAATCTCTGTGAGACCTTTCTCAATACTTCGGAAGTAACGATGCTTAGCTGCAAACACACAAGATTTCCGGGTAGTGTATGGATGCAGACTTCAATTACTTTTTAGTGTTATGTTAAGGCCACTGATTGCTCGAACTCTCAAGCAATCCGAAATAACATGTATCGAACATTAGGCCATTCACGCATGATAACCGAGACCCTAGTGCATGTCTTTTTTCACCTGCAGAAAAAAAACCTGACATCCTGCAGAATAATTTTGCACATTTGAGGCTTGATTCACAAAACGGTGCTAACTGTTAGCACGGGCGTGCTAAACAGTTAGCACGCAAAGTGCCGATCGCGGAGTTTTGGATGTGCAAAGTCTCGCGATCGGACATTTGCGCGCGATAATGCAGACTTTTGCGTGCGAGCGATGCCCGATTGCACACAAAAGTCTGTGTTATCACGGGCGCAAATGTCAGTTTTCTATATCAATTACAAATGTGAATTTTCACGTGCAGACGATGTCGAATTTGCAAAAATGCACAACTGCGTGTGCAAATGCACAATCGTGCGCATACAGGAAAATGTGCATGAAAACGGTCGTGATATGAGTTATTATGGTTTAGTGAATCAAGCCCATTGTGTGCAGAAAATTCATGCTGAAAAACGTGCGCAGAAAACCGAAAAACAAGTGTGCCCCCTGCCTTAAAGTGAATGTTTACCCATTTAAAAATAAAAAAGTCAGATACTCACCTAAGGAGAGGGAAAGCTCGGTCCTAATGAGCCTTCCCTCTCCTCACCCGGTGCCTGGTCCCGCGCAGGATCCCCCGTAGCAGTATTCGACCAGTTCGGTCAAATACTGCCACTTCCGCTGCCGAAGGGATGTTTCGGAAGCCTTCGAGAGCACTCGGGCTTCTGAGGACGGGGCTGCTCCATAGTACGCATGTGCGAGCGCCCTCTACGATGTGTAGTATAGAGCGGCCCGTCTTCGGAAGCCCGAGTGCTTCCGAAGACCTCCGAAGTCCCTGCGGCGGCGGATGCGAACGGGGGAGCCAGCGCAGCACCGAGGGCACCAGGAGAGGAGAGGGAAGGCTCATTAGGACCGAGCCTTCCCTCTCCTTAGGTGAGTAACTGACTTTTTTATTTTTACATTGGTACCCATTGGCTTTAAAGAATTGCAATTTACCAACATGAAAGTATTTGGTAAATCAAGTGAAAGTGTTCAGTATTTATCTCCAGCTCTGACCATGACCAGCCGGCAACTTACAACCTCCATGCAGGGCCGGCGCTACCATAGAGGCAGTGGAGGCAGCTGCCCCAGGGCCCCAGAGCTTGTAGGGGCCCCCAGTGGCTACAAGAGGAAAAACATTTTTTCAAATCGGCCTTATAGTTTTTGAGAAAATCGATTTTAACGTTTCAAAGGAAAAAAAATACACATTTAAAAACCAGCCGATTTTAATGGTTAATAGAAAATCCACCTTAAATGCTAGAAACCCTAAATTTGCAGGATATGTTAAGGAGATCATTGGGAATAAGAGGAAAAAACTATTTTTCAAAAAGACCTTATAGTTTTTGAGAAAATCGATTTTAAAGTTTCGAAGGAAAAAAGTATACGTTTAAATGCGGTAAATGTCACTTTTAGTAGCAAACCTAACGGTAGTGTAATTTTACATGCATCAAACCAAAGCGCAATAAATTTCCTGACGGGGTTTCCAGGGGGTCTATACGCAGCTGCAGCGCTTTGGCCAGGGATCGCTATACAGCCGCAATATGGCTGCATGAAGATCCCTGGCATTTTTTCCTATTTTCCCAAATTTTTTTTATGTTTAGAGTGTGGGAATTTAAAAAAAAAAATTATGTGGGGTCCCCCCTCCTGAAACTTTTTAACCCCTTGTTCTCCATGCAGGCTGGGATAGCCAGAATGTGGAGCTCTGACCGATTGGTACTTCACACCCTGACTATACCAGCTGCAAAAAAGGTCCCCTAATGCCGATTTTTGTTCCGTGGTATATGTTGGGGGGCCCCCCCAGGTTTATTTTGCCCTGGGGCCCCATTGTTGCTTAAACCGGCCCTGCCTCCATGTGGTAAAATGTTGACAGATGTAGCAGACAGCCAACACGAGGAGCCACCCAGCCCTGCTTCTCACCCCATTTGATCCAGGGTACTGGCTGGTGGGACTTGAGAAGGACAGAGCAGGAGAAGAAGACATTTAAAAATACTTTTCTGTGTCCCTCTATTTGAGCATATCTGTATTCTGATACTCAGAAAAGCGCGTACGTTAAAAAGGGGCGCTGGGAAAAAAGGGCGCCGGGTTTTTAAAGATAAGCATGGATAACGTTTAAAAATGTATTGTACTGTATTTCGTTTAAAATTAATGTTTTTTAAAGTTATAAATCATTAAATAATGTGCATTAAATCGGCAATTGTAAAAACGTTCATCTTTCGTTTAAATACTGAAACGTATAATAACGTTTAAAAAAAAAAATGACTAAGTAACCCTCCCTGTACCTACCCCTAACCCCTAGACCCCCCTGTTGATGCCTAAACCTAAGACCCCCCCTGTTGGTGCCTAAGTAACCCTCCCTGTACCTACCCCTAACCCCTAGACCCCCCTGTTAGTGCCTAAACCTAAGACCCCTCTGTTGGTGCCTAAACCTAAGACCCCCCTGTTAGTGCCTAAACCTAAGACCCCCCTGTTGGTGCCTAAACCTAAGACCCCCCTGTTGGTGCCTAAACCTAAGACCCCCTGTTGGTGCCTAAACCTAAGACCCCCCTGTTGGTGCCTAAACCTAAGACCCCCCTTTTGGTGCCTAAACCTAAGACCCCCTGTTGGTGCCTAAACCTAAGACCCCCCTGTTGGTGCCTAAACCTAAGACCCCCCTGTTGGTGCCTAAACCTAAGACCCCCCTGTTGGTTTTTTCGTTTAAAAATAATGTAAAAAAAAAAAAAAAAAAAAAAAAAATGTACTGTTTTTCGTTTAAAAATAATGTTTGAAAAAAATATTGTACTGTTTTTCGTTTAAAAATAATATTTAAAAATGTATAAATCATTAAATAATGTGTAATCATGAGAAGCAGTAATAAAACATTAAGTCTCCGGGCGCCGCTTTTAAAACGTTATTTTTCTCCGGCGCCCTTTTTTCCTATCGGGCGCCCATTAAACGATATTTATTATAGGAGTGAATGGCGGCGCCCGATTTGTCCACTAGCCTCAGGCGCCCGAATTTACTGTTACCCAGAAAAGCTCCCTCTAGTAAGCGTGCATGCACATCTAAAGGGATGCCAGGGAAGCACTGGACAGAAAAAGCAGAAGCTCATGCTCACCATTTGTGAGAAGACTCACAGCTGCCTACTAGACCTGCTCCACAGCTGGTGAAACTTACCAAGCAGGGCTAGTGAATTGAAGCATTTTTGTTGGTATATTACTGAACTTCTACTGCATGCAAAAATACTGAATGATGTATTTTACCGACCAAACTGCCTTTAGTGAACTGAGGCCATTTATGCATTGGGAAACCTGTGCCCTATAACATGCACATATTGCAACACATACTACACACGTAAAAAGTGTGCATTATTTTGTAGCATGGGCAGTTGTTTTGGAGCGCATTCATTTTTGCACATTATCAAGAAACACACTGCAAAAGCACATTAGGACCTGGGATGGGCTTTCAAGTATGCAACTACTTAAATCCAAAATTAAAATGAGGCAGGCTTCAAGGCAGAAGCAGGAAGTGTAGTAGTGAGTCATGGAATGTGTCCCATAGGTCATGTGCAAGTGGAGTGAGACGCATAGAAGCCAACAGACTTCTGGGTAAGTAACCCCCTGTCTCCCATGCTCACACCTGAGGCCCTGTTTACACTTAATCAGTTGGTATGCCTTAGTGTGCGTTAGTACGCGGTAGTGCGTGTTGGTATGCGTTTTTTCCATAACAGTGCATTGGGAAGAAGATTTCAGTTAAAACTCGTTAAGTGTGAAAGAGGCCATAGGAAAACATGGGCATTGCTTTGAAAATCAGTTTTCTTTCGGTTATAACTGAGAGCAGCTGATTTAACCACTTGCCGTTCGCCCCCAGCCGATGGGCGGCGGCCAAGACTGGGCCCAAACAACCGCAATACGCCCATCGGCGGAGGCGGCGGCAGGCGTGGTTATGCGGCGATCGCGTCATTCGTGACGCGATCAGCCACCGGCGACTGGCTCCGCCCCCTCACACTGTAACCCGCCGGCCGTTCGGAAGCGCCGGCGGGTTACTAGCACCCGGATCGCCGCATGTAAAGAGTATAATAGGCTTTGTAATGTATACAAAGCCTATTATACTGGCTGCCTCCTGCCCTGGTGGTCCCAGTGTCCGAGGGACCACCAGGGCAGGCTGCAGCAACCCTATGTTGCACCCAAGCACACTGATCCTGCCCCCCCTTTCCTCTGATCGCCCACAGCACCCCTCAGACCCCCCCTGCCCACCCCCCAGACCTCTGTTTGCACCCAATCACCCCCCTAATCACCCATCAATCACTCCCTGTCTCTATCTAAAAACGCTATTTTTTTTAAACCCTAAACTGCCCCCTGCTCCCTCCTGATCACCCCCCCACCCCTCAGATTCTCCCCAGACCCCCCCCCCCTGTGTACTGTATGCATCTTTCCCCCCTGATCACCTGCCAATCACCTGTCAATCACCCATCAATCACCCCCTGTCACTGCCACCCATCAATCAGCCCCTAACCTGCCCCTTGCGGGCAATCTGATCACCCACCCACACCAATAGATCGCCTGCAGATCCGACGTCAGATCACCTCCCAAGTGCAGTGTTTACATCTGTTCTCTACCCTAAACACCCACTAATTACCCATCAATCACCCATCAATCACCCCCTATCACCACCTGTCACTGTTACCCATCAGATCAGACCCTAATCTGCCCCTTGCGGGCACCCAATCACCCGCCTACACGCTCAGATTGCCCTCCGACCCCCCTTATCAATTCGCCAGTGCAATTTTTACATCTGTTCTTCCCTGTAATAACCCACTGATCACCTGTCAATCACCCATCAATCACCCCCTGTCACTGCCACCCATCAATCACCCCCTGTCACTGCCACCCATCAATCAGCCCCTAACCTGCCCCTTGCGGGAATCTGATCACCCACCCACACCAATAGATCGCCCGCAGATCCGACGTCAGATCACCTCCCAAGTGCAGTGTTTACATCTGTTCTCTACCCTACACACCCACTAATTACCCATCAATCACCCATCAATCACCCCCTATCACCACCTGTCACTGTTACCCATCAGATCAGACCCTAATCTGCCCCTTGCGGGCACCCAATCACCCGCCTACACGCTCAGATTGCCCTCAGCCCCCCCCCTTATCAATTCGCCAGTGCAATATTTACATCTGTTCTTCCTTGTAATAACCCACTGATCACCTGTCAATCACCCCCTGTCACTGCCACCCATCAATCACCCCCTGTCACTGCCACCCATCAATCACCCCCTGTCACTGCCACCCATCAATCAGCCCCTAACCTGCCCCTTGCGGGCAATCTGATCACCCACCCACACCAATAGATCGCCCGCAGATCCGACGTCAGATCACCTCCCAAGTGCAGTGTTTACATCTGTTCTCTACCCTAAACACCCACTAATTACCCATCAATCACCCCCTGTCACTGATACCCATCAGATTAGACCCTAATCTGCCCCTAGGGCACCCAATCACCCACCCACACCCTCAGAACGCCCTTAGACCCCAGCCCTGATCACCTTGCCAGTGCATTGCTTGCATCTATTTCCCCCCTCTAATCACACCTTGAGACACCCATCAATCACCTCCTGTCACCACCTAGCACACCTACCCATCAGATCAGGCCCTAATTTGCCCCGTGTGGGCTCTTGATCACTCGGCCAAACCCTCAGACCCCCTTCCAATCACCTCCCCAGTGCATTGATTGTATCTATTTTCCCCTCTAACCACCCCCTGAGACACCCATCAATCACCTCCTGTCACCCCCCTAGCACTCCTATCCATCAGATCAGGCCCAATACAACCTGTCATCTAAGAGGCCACCCTGCTTATGACCGGTTCCACAAAATTTGCCCCCTCATAGACCACCTGTCATCAAAATTTGCAGATGCTTATACCCCTGAACAGTCATTTTGAGAAATTTGGTTTCCCCGACTACTCACGGTTTTGGGCCCGTAAAATGCCAGGGCAGTATAGGAACCCCACAAGTGACCCCATTTTAGAAAAAAGACACCCCAAGGTATTCTGTTAGGTGTATGACGAGTTCATAGAAGATTTTATTTTTTGTCAACAGTTAGCGGAAATCGATTTTTATTGTTTTTTTTCACAAAGTGTCATTTCTCCCACCCAGCATGGTTATATGTAAAAATACACCACAAAACACATTATACTACTTCTCCTGAGTACGGCAATACCACATGTGTGACACTTTTTTTGCACCCTAACTGCGCTAAGGGGCCCAAAGTCCAATGAGTACCTTTAGGATTTCAAGGGTCATTTTGCGGCATTTGGTTTCCAGACTACTCCTCACGGTTTAGGGCCCCTAAAATGCCAGGGCAGTATAGGTACCCCACAAGTGACCCCATTTTAGAAAGAAGACACCCCAAGATATTCTGTTAGGTGTATGATGAGTTCATAGAAGATTTTATTTTTTGTCAGAAGTTAGCGGAAATTGATTTGTATTGTTGTTTGTTTTCACAAAGTGTCATTTTCCGCTAACTTGTGACAAAAAAAAAATCTTCTATGAACTCACCATACTCCTAACAGAATACCTTGGGGTGTCTTCTTTCTAAAATGGGGTCACTTGTAGGGTTCCTATACTGCCCTGGCATTTTAGGGGCCCTAAACCGTGAGGAGTAGTCTAGAATCCAAATGCCTCAAAATGACCGGTGAATAGGACGTTAAGCCCCTTAGCGCACCTAGGTTGCAAAAAAGTGTCACACATGTGGTATCGCCGTACTCAGAAGAAGTAGTATAATGTGTTTTGGGGTGTATTTTTATACATACCCATGCTGGGTGGGAGAAATCTCTCTGTAAATGGACAATTGTGTGTAAAAAAATCAAACAATTGTCATTTACCGAGATATTTCTCCCACTCAGCATGGGTATGTGTAAAAATACACCCCAAAACACATTATACTACTTCTCCTGAGTACGGCGGTACCACATGTGTGGCATTTTTTTGCACCCTAAGTGCGCTAAGGGGCCCAAAGTCCAATGAGTACCTTTAGGATTTCACAGGTCATTTTGCGACATTTGGTTTCAAAACTACTCCCCAAAATAGAAGATTTTATTTTTTGTCACAAGTTAGCGGAAAATGACACTTTGTGAAAAAACACAATTAAAATCAATTTCCGCTAACTTGTGACAAAAAAAAAATCTTCTATGAACTCACCATACTCCTAACGGAATACCTTGGGGTGTCTTCTTTCTAAAATGGGGTCATTTGTTGGGTTCCTATACTGCCCTGGCATTTTAGGGGCCCTAAACCGTGAGGAGTAGTCTTGAAACCAAATGTCGCAAAATGACCTGTGAAATCCTAAAGGTACTCATTGGATTTTGGGCCCCTTAGCGCACTTAGGGTGCAAAAAAATGCCACACATGTGGTACCGCCGTACTCAGGAGAAGTAGTATAATGTGTTTTGTGGTGTATTTTTACACATACCCATGCTGAGTGGGAGAAATATCTCGGTAAATAGACAATTGTGTGTAAAAAAAAAATAAAAAAATGTCATTTACGGAGATATTTCTCCCACCCAGCATGAGTATGTGTAAAAATACACCCCAAAACACATTATACTACTTCTCCTGAGTACGGCAATACCACATGTGTGGCACTTTTTTGCAGCCTAACTGCGCTAAGGGGCCCAAAGTCCAATGAGCATCTTTAGGCTTTACAGGGGTGCTTACAATTAGGCACCCCCAAAATGCCAGGACAGTGAACACACCCCACAAATGACCCCATTTTGGAAAGTAGACACTTCAAGGTATTCAGAGAGTAGATTCATAGTGAGTCTGTGGCAGATTTAATTTTTTTTTGTCACAAGTTAGAAGAAATGGAAACTTTTTTTTTTGGTTTTTTTTTGTCACAAAGTGTCATTTTCCGCTAACTTGTGACAAAAAATAAAATCTTCTATGAACTCACCATGCCTCTCACTGAATACTTTGGGATGTCTTCTTTCCAAAATGGGGTCATTTGGGGGGTATTTATACTATCCTGGAATTTTAGCACCTCATGAAACATGACAGGGGATCAGAAAAGGCAGAGATGCTGGAAAATGGGAAAATTCACTTTTGGCACCATAGTTTGTAAACGCTATAACTTTTACCCAATCCAATAAATATACACTGAATGTTTTTTTTTTTATCAAAGACATGTAGCAGAATAACTTTCGTGCTCAAATGTACAGGAAATTTTACTTTATTTGAAAAATATCAGCACAGAAAGTTAAAAAAGTCATTTTTTTTGACAAAATTCATGTCTTTTTTGATGAGTATAATGAAAACTAAAACTCGCAGCAGCAATCAAATAGCACCAAAAGAAAGCTGTATTAGTGACAAGAAAAGGAGGTAAAATTCATTTAGGTGGTAGGTTGTATGAGCGAGCAGTAAACCGTGAAAGCTGCAGTGGTCTGAATGGAAAAAAAGGCTCTGGTCCTTAAAGGGACACTTAAGTCAAACAAAAAAAAATGAGTTTGACTCACCTAGGGCTTCCAATAGCCCCCTGCAGCTGTCCGGTGCCCTCGCCGTCTCCCTCCAATCCTCCTGGCCCCACCGGCAGCCACTTCCTGTTTCGGTGACAGGAGCTGACAGGCTGGGGACGCGAGTGATCCTTCGCGTTCCCAGACACATTAGCACCCTCTATGCTGCTATATGGTATATGATATATGCTATAGCAGCATAGATGGCGCTATTGTGGCCAGGAACGCGAAGAATCACTCGCATCCCCAGCCTGTCAGCTCCTGTCACCGAAACAGGAAGTGGCTGCCGGCGGGGCCAGGAGGATCGGAGGGAGATGGCGAGGGCACCGGACAGCTGCAGCGGGCTATTGGAAGCCCCAGGTGAGTAAAACTCAATTTTTTTAGTTCGACTTAAGTGTCCCTTTAAGGGGCGAAAAGACTGTGGTCCTCAAGTGGTTAAGGGGCACTACAGCGAAAAACTTTAAAATTTAAGCTATGTGCAAACATAGACACATAAGAAGTACATTTTTTTCCAGAGTAAAATGAGCCATAAATTACTTTTCTCCTATATTGCTGTCACTTAGGGCCCTTTTCCACCTGCAATCGCTAGCGTTCACGCTGAACGCTAGCGATTGCTGAATCGCAAAACCGGCGATTCCCCCGACGTTTGCGGCCGCGATTTTGCTATGCTATGCACTGCATAGCAAAATCGCGGCAATTATCGCTCCGCCGCGCGTTCGCGTTCCCGACAAAAGCGAATCGCGGTAGTGGAAATGACCTACCGCGATTCCTATGTTAAAAAGCAAACCGTAGCGATTGTAAAATCGCTAGCGGTTTGCGGTTTTGCGATTCAGCCAGCGCAAACGCGCTGGTGGAAAAGGGCCCTTACAGTAGGCAGTAGAAATCTGACAGAAGCGACAGGTTTTGGACTAGTCCATCTCTTCATAGGGGATTCTCAGCAAGGCTTTAATTCTTTATAAAGATATTCCCAGAAAAAAATTTAAACAATAATGCCGGCCAGTATCCCTGCTCCCTACACAGTTTTTTTGGCAGTTGGACAGAGCAACTGTCATTCACTAAGTGCCTTTGAAAATAAATATAACCCCGATAATCCCCTATAAAGAGATGGGCTAGTCCAAAACATTTCACTTCTGTCAGATTTCTACAACCTATTGTAAGTGACAGGCAGCAACATAGGAGAAAAGTAATTTATGGCTCATCTTACTCTGGAAAAAATGTACTTCTTATTTGTATATGTTTGCACATATTTTAAATTTTACAGTTTTTTGCTGTAGTGACCCTTTAAGTGTAAAAGGACCCTGAGGCAATCAAGCCTCATTTTACTTTCAAAATTGAGTAGTTGCATATTCGAAAGCCCATCCCTGATTATGACAGAGCCATGCGTTACAATGTAGAAATGTGGCAACCCACATAGTGACTGCAATTTACTAAGCATTACCACATTCAGTAATGCAGAAAACAGCTGTTTACTGATCACCTTAGCACTGAGAGAATAAAAAGTAGTGTGGTTCCACCCCTCAATTTACAATACTCCAGAGTTCAACACACTCAAAAACGGGGTTTTCTGTGAACAACACATCTCTTATTTATTCTTCATACGTTATTTCTTCAAATTGAAGATAATACGTGTAGATACAACATCAGACCTTCACTTCACATCAAAAAATGCCTGACACGTGTTTCATGCCAAAAGCCACTTCTTCAGAGGCACACCGAATACAAAACATCGGTCGGCCTACGACTGACTCATCACCGCAATCTGAAGTCTAGAAAAAGGCTTCCATCAGCGATGATCCCATAGCTGTATGCAGTGCGTAGCTAAGGAGCTGTGGGCCCCGATGCAAGTTTTACAATGGGGCCCCCCTAAGTACTCTATACATAACAATTGATACGGCGCACCAAAACCTGCCAATGGCAACTACAGTGTCAGAGGTGCAAGAAGGGGATGGGGAATGGCTAGTTAATGATTCCCACTAATCAAAGAATCTATAAAATTGAGTATTATGAGCACAGGACCAATAGAGAGCTAAAACTGTAGTTGAGGGAGGGGCTTTTAGGGCCCCACTGGCCCAAGGGTCCCGATGCGGTCTCAACTTCTGCAACCCCTATTGCTACGCCCCTGGCTGTATGGGCTGCAAGGAAAAAATTGAATTTGAAGAAATAACGTATGAAGAATAAATAAGTGAACTTTGCTTCACAGAAAACCCTGTTTACTGATCACCTTGCCAAATGCCAATTCAGGGCTGTTGCACACCAAGCGTTTTTGGTAGCGTTTTCAAAACCGCTGCCGCCTGTGAAAATGCTTGGCTAATGTATTTCAATGGGATGCTGCAAACAAGCGGTTTGAGGTTTTTAGCAAACCGCAAACGTGGCTCCTGCAGCATTTTTGCGGTTTTCAGATGCATTTCTGCCTCAATGTAAAGTATAGGAAAAGCTCAAACCGCTCTGAAAAACTCTAGATCAGAGCGGTTTTCCAGGAGTTTTTGTTACAGAAGCTGTTCAGTAACAGCTTTACTGTAACAATATATGAAATCTGCTACACAAAAACGCTCCAAAAAACGCCAGGCATGTTTAGAAAACCTCTCTAAGGGCCCATTCACACTTAAACGTTTTGCCGGTGATTTAGGAAAAACATTCAAACGCTAGCGTTAAACGCGAGCATGGAGAAATCGCTGCACTGTCCAGTGATTTTTCCACATGAAAGCATGGAAAAATCACTCCCGCAGTTTTGCGCTTTCAAGTGTGAATGGGCCCTAAACATGCCTAGAATGGCTCTGAAAATCTGTTCCAAAAACCTCTAGAGTTTTGCAGATCTGCTAGAGGTTTTTGGTGTGCACTGGGCCATACTAAACCTATATAAAAGTAAAATGACCAGCTAGTGAGGTAAATTACTGACTTGTGCGGTAAATAAATCAAAAAATGTCAAGAAATTGCAATTCACAAAAAATAAAGCATTCGGTAATCATGTAAAAGTGTTCGGTATTTACCTCCAGCTCTAACCAGCCGGTAACTCACATTCTCCATGTGGTAACATTAACGGATGTAGCAGGCAGCCATTAGAGAGAGCCGCACAGCTCTGCTTCTCACCCCATTTCATCTGATACTCTAGCAGGTGGGACTTCAGAATGGCAGAGCAGAAGGATGGATTTAAAAAGACTTTTCTGTATCCCTTTAGATGTGCATGTCTCAGTATACTGATTCACAGAAGGGCTCCCTCTCGTTAGCATAGATGAACATATAAAGGGATTTCGGGGATGCACTGGACAGAAAATAGGATGGCTCCTGCACAGACTTGTAGGAAGACTGAGGGCTCGTTTCCACTATCGCGAATCTGCATGCGTCCAACGCATGCAGATTCGCACATGTAATGCAAGTGGATGGGCCTGTTTCCACTGTAGCGTTGTTGAGGTGCGTTTTTTTCAGCGGTAAAAAAACGCACAAAAGAGCCAACCAATTCGCCTGCGAGTGGAATGCATGCGAATCGCCGCTAATGTATTTAATAGGAAATTCGCATGCGGCTATGGTATGCGAATTTTCATGCGAATTCGCATGCGAATTCGCATAGGTACCAATGTAATTCAAACAGGCAGTGACATGGTTAATTTCGCATATACCCTCACCTATGCGAATTCGCATGCGAATTCGCGGCAAAAAACGCGCAAAAATTCGCATCCGCCTGCTAATTCATGGAATTTCAACAGCGGTGGAATCCATGCGATTCTGCACCGCAATAGTGGAAACGAGCCCTGATAGCTTGTTGCCTGACCTGCTTCATGGTGAGATTTACTGAGCAGGGCTTAGTACATTGAAGCATTTTTTTCAGTATGTTACCAAACTTCTACCGCTTACAGGAAATCATAGTGAATTTGGAAAAGAAATGTAAAATACAGAATGCGGCATTTTGACAACCTAAATAATTTTAACTGCCCTTAGTGAATTGAAGTAACTGTGAAAGCACCTGAGATTTATTTCTGAGATACTAATTTTACAAACATATTGCATTTTTTTTATTGCTAATCTTATGCAACAAGAAAATAAACTAAATGCAGGAGCTGCCTTATTGCCATACTGCATAGCATAACAACATTGCAATGCACTTAAAAATTGGCATCTAATCTATCATTCAAAGTGCTTATTGAGGGGTAAACTGAGATCATATACTTTGGATACCTTGGAAATGTTCCCACATATTACACAGATATAGTAAGATTGTACAATCAGGATTGTATCATGGATAGACACATTTATTCAGAGTTTCATGGAAAATGACAGATGAGCATTATTTGCAAGATTGACTTGTTGCAGAGGAGCCTGATGTTGCTAAATATATAATAATTCACAGTTACAGCAAACCTGAACTAAAAATTAAAAGTCAAAATCTACTCATCAATCTCTTTCTCCTCTCCCGTGTCCTGTTTGTCCACTGTGATCAATGGAATTCTCTGTCCTCCATTTTAAAAATGGCAATGACTCTGTAACAGCTTCCTGGTCAGCACACTATTAAACTGTAATGTCCCCACTTGAGACACAGGGAAACATGGACATTACCTTTCTTATCAGTTGCCCTTTCAGTTGTAACTGACATTAACTGATAAATAACTGACAGCAACTGATATACTTCAGTTCTGACAAAATCTTGTCAAAAATGCAAGGAATGTTGTAATAAGACAAAGGTGAGCTTCTGAGAGGAACTGATGATGAGGTAAGTATGTAATATTCATTTGAGGGTACATCATGAGTTTATTTTTAATAGTTTTACTGGGTTCAGGTTCACTTTAAATCATCAAATGTATATTCTCATTAAGCGTTCACCTGTTCTTAATACAGTAAAGCAGCTCATGGTGACTCAAACCACAAGGAGAGTATAGGGGACTAAAAGAGACCAAAAGCCCTCCTACTAAAAAGCAATGCTTAGGTTGGTTTGCCTGTTCTTAGTTTTCACATTTGTTTTGTGAAAATATAACAGTTAAGGTTTAAGCTGATTCTGATGGAGGGGTGGGGGAATATTCAGTGCACTATGCCAGCACATGAAGCACAATTTATGTTGGCAATATGCTGGATTTCCTACCTAATTAGTCATTTAGCTGCCCACTGGTTCCAGTTTATTAATTTTTTTTAGAATGTACCTAGGAAAATAGCTTCATATTTGTCAGTGTGCAAGCAGAATGGCTGTATGTGGGTTACCTCCTGCAATAAAGTTGCCAGCAATGCGCCAATAACGCCCATATAATGGACTGCAGTGTTTATGTAACATGATCTCCAGGTGGTGAGAGTGTATGGGGGTTGCCCTAATGTCATGCCATCGCCTGCCTCTCCGATTTGTAGGGGGTGAAAAATCATCATGCAAATTCTAGATTGCGATTGCATTTCAATGTATGGATTGTCTTCCAGCGGCACAGTCAGAAGACCAACATAACCTGCAGAGAGGTGACAATGACACCAATGCCCTTCAGTGCCTGGGATCGCAGTGTTTCCTTCCTCATCAGCAAGAAACAGCAAATGCTAGGGAGTTTCTGATTCAGAAATGACGTATAAAAGTAACAAATGAAATCTGCCTTTGCCTCTGTTGCTACAATGTAACCTCTACATCCGAAATCACAACTGCCTCTGTTGCTACAATGTAACCTCCACACCCGAATTCACAACTGCCTCTGTTGCTACAATGTAACTTCCACACCCGAATTCACAACTGCCTCTGTTGCTACAATGTAACCTCCACACCCGAATTCACTACGTGATCTGCCCGGTGACACTGCAGCAGAAAACCCTGTGCTTTATGGGGTTCTGTGGGACTTGCACAGGCAGCTGCTAGCTTCTGCGGGGAATACAGCATCTGCCTGTCTACATGGCGATAGTCTGGGAGTTGTAGTTCGTCAGCAACATCAGCTGATATCACCAGCCTGTATCCATAGGCTGAGAGTTGTAGTTCCTCAGCAGCATCAGCTGCCTGTGTGGTCATAGGCTGGGAGTTGTAGTTCATCAGCAGAATCCGCTGCCTGTGTGGTCATAGGCTGGAAGTTGTAGTTCATCAGCAGAATCAGCTGCCGGCGTGGTCATAGGCTGGGAGTTGTAGTTCCCCAGAAAAATCAGCTGCCTGTGTGGTCATAGGCTGGGAGTTGTAGTTCCCCAGCAAAATCAGCTGCATGTGTGGTCATAGGCTGGGAGTTGTAGGTTATCAGCAGAATCAGCTGCCTGTGTGGTCATAGGCTGGGAGTTGTAGTTCATCAGCAGAATCAGCTGCCGGTGTGGTCATAGGCTGGGAGTTGTAGTTCCCCAGCAAAATCAGCTGCCTGTGTGGTCATAGGCTGGGAGTTGTAGTTCATCAGCAGAATCAGCTGCCTGTGTGGTCATAGGCTGGAAGTTGTAGTTCATCAGCAGAATCAGCTGCTTGTGTGGTCATAGGCTGGGAACTGTAGTTCCTCAGCAGCATCAGCTGCTATCACCTACCTCTGTGGCCATAGGATGGGATTGGGAGTTGCTATGCTGCTATCACCTATCTCTGTGGCCATACGCTGGGAGTTGTAGTCCCACAGCAGCAGCTGCTAACATTGCCTCCCTGTGTGCCCATAGGTTGGGAGTTGTGGTTCCTTAGCAGCATCGACTGACCCTAGCTTCTTCTACGGCCACATGCTGGGAGTTGTAGTGCCTCAGCAGACGATCCCTGGCTTGGATGAACAGAATATATAAATATGACTATTGCTGCCTTCCTGCACTCTGCCTGAGTATCCCCGGACTCCCTCCCTGCACTGCTGCACACTGCTTGCTACAAATGACAGTCTTCCTCCCATACAGATATACAGATATTACTGCCATGCTCTCCCCCTGTGCCTCTCTCTGCAGCACCAGCGATGCCTGGAGACAGACTCTCCGAGCAGCCCCGGATACAATGGCAGCTTTGAAGCGTGGCTGTGCAGACTGTATATAATGGCAGCTCTGCAGGACAGGAGGAAAGTTTTCCCTGGGAGGGGGCGTGGTCCTCCTGCTAGAAGCTCAGCGCTGTCCTTGGTGCTGATAGAGAGCGGCGTGCTGTGCGCATGCGCGGCACTTTCGCAAGTCCTATAAGTAGCTGCGCCGGGGGGAGAGAGTCCGCAGCCCGCACCATGAGCGCGTACAGTTACGAGCCGTACTACTCCAGCTCCTATAAGCGCCGGGTGGTGGAGAGCAGCCCCCGGGTGCACATCCGGAGCAGCTATGCCTCCCCCAGCCGGACCAGCTACTCCCCCAGCGTGGCCACCGTGCGCCGGAGCTATGCCTCCTCCTCTTCCGCAGCCGGCTCCGCGCTCCTGGCCGAGTCCCTGGACCTGACCCAGGTGGCCGCCATCAGCAGCGACCTGAAGATCGTGCGCACCCAGGAGAAGGCGCAGCTCCAGGACCTCAACGACCGCTTCGCCAGCTTCATCGAGCGAGTGCATGAACTGGAGAAACGCAACAAGGTGCTGGAGGCGGAGCTGATGCTGCTCCGCCAGAAGCACAGCGAGCCCTCCCGGCTCCGCGACCTGTACGAGCAGGAAGTGCGGGAGCTGCGCATGGCCCACGAGGAAGCCATCGGCGACCGCCAGACGCTGCAAGGGGAGCGCGAACGCCTGGAAGACGCGCTGCAGGCTCTGCAGGGGCGGTACGAGGAGGAGGCGCGCAACCTCAACTACGCCGAGGACCGGCTGATGGACGCCAGGAAGGAGGCGGACATGGCGGCCCTGGCCCGGGCCGAGCTGGAGAAGAGGATGGACAGCCTGCTGGACGAGATCGCCTTCCTGAAGAAGGTCCACGAGGAGGAGCTGGCGCAGCTGCAGGCCCAGGTGCAATATGCCCAGATCTCCCTGGAGGTGGACGTGGCCAAGCCGGATCTGAGCTCTGCCCTGCTGGATATCCGGGCGCAGTACGAGAAGCTGGCGGCCAAGAACATGCAGTCCGCGGAGGAGTGGTTCAAGTCCCGCTTCACTGTCCTGACCCAGAGCGCAGCGCGCAACACGGACGCCGTGCGGGCGGCCAAGGATGAAGTGTCCGAGAGCCGGAGGATGCTCAAAGCCAAAGCCCTGGAGATAGACGCCTGCAGGGGGGTCAATGATGCGCTGCAGAGGCAGATCCAGGAGCTGGAGGACAAGCAGAGCTCCGAGATCGCACAGATGCAGGTATGTGTGGGTGTGTACTCCTGTATTGTGTGTACTTATGTGGGTTGTGTGTGCTTCTATATTCTGTGTATGTTCAATGGGTGTACTTCTGCCTGTGCGTGTACAATGTGTGTACTTCTGTGCGATGTGTGTATTTCAGTATTGTGTGTGTACCATGTGAATACTTCTCTGGTGTATGTGTGCTCTACAATGGGTGTACTTATGTGCTATGTGTGTATTTCTGTGCTGTGTGTGCTCAGTGTTATTTCTGTGCTGTGTGTGCTCAGTGTATGTGCTTAGTGTGTGTATAGGTATTTATGTATTTTGTCTTAGTACTTCTGTGTTGTGTTTTAATGTGTGTGCATAGCGTATGCTCTTACAGTTTGTGTGTATACAGTGTGTGTAGGTACTTATGTATTGTGTGTGTACAGTGAAGGTCCTGTAGAGTGTGTGTGTGTGTGGGTACTTGTATAGTGTGTGTGTGTGTGTGTGTGTGTGTGTGTGTGTGTGTGTGTGTGTGTGTGTGTGTGTGTGTGTGTGTGTGTGTGTGTTTGTGTGTGTGTGTGTGTGTGTGTGTGTACAGTGAAGGTGCTGTACAGTGTGTGTGTGTGTGTGTAGGTACTTGTATAGAGTATGTGTGTGTGTGTTAAAACCTTAAGAGCAATCTATGCATTTAAATAAATTGTAACAATAGAAGTATACAGCTGACTACACATGCATCCTTTATTAAATCTCTGAAGATTCTCTGACTATTGCCCTTTTAAATTGCCTGATCGAACAACTTTTGATCGATTTTGGACAGATGATGTTGCAAAATCTCTGTGCAGTGGGCAAGGGGGAGAAATTGATAGCTGAATGGAGTGGCTCAACACTAGTTGATACAATTCTGCTGAAATCTTATGGAAATCAAGTGGGACACAGAGATCAAATTGGTAACTAATACCCAATGTATTTCCGATGTATTGTTTTGCTGCATCAGGCCATTCATTACCAACCAGTGTGTAGCTGGCAGAAGTTTTTCTTTTCTGTTTGCTTCTCATCAGAGATCAGCAGAGAGCAGCATCTTCCGCTCTTCTGAATGGTCTGAGATGATTCAGCACCTTGGACAGAGCAGACAAGCCATTGATGCGATTTTTTCGGGTTGCTGACAAATTTGTTCTGATGTCAAATATCTGCTGTGTCACTGATGTGGTACAGATCCGCAGAGCACATTCTGAGCCGACAGTGACAACATTTAGCCAACAGTATCACTGACAGCAGTAGGGAAGCGAATAGTAATTGACACCCATCCCTGTATGACAATTTTTTTTAATAATTTATTTTCATTGTTATTTTGACACTATGCAACTTTAAACATTATAACCTTTTTGGGCAATTATTGTACACAAATAGCACGTTTGCTAAATAAAAATAGCTTGTTAAATCAAAAAGATAATAATCGAGATTTGAGATCTGTGGTGGAACTATGAATCTTTGCCAAATGTGAAAAGCAAGCCGGGATTTGTAGTTTCACAGTATCTGGAATCTTGGTTTGTTCATTGTGATAAAACTGCAATACTTGGGAGCTGAGGTAAATCAGCATTAGCTTTGTAGGAAATTCCTATTGAGGTGTAAGACAATGCAGTCAGTAATACAACAGTAAGGTGCAGTCAGTAGCCAAGTTCATTAATCATTCATAGGTTATGAGGTGCCGATGTGCAGAATAAGGACTTGGTTTTGCTGGCCACACAATAGTTGTCTTTTACTGAGCAAGAAGGTCCCTGTCTGTTTCCAAGTGGTTACAGTTATGAATCTGCATAAATGCAAAGCAGTATATAACAAAATAAGCAAGTGACAGGGCACAGAACATTTATATTGTGCTTCTCTACTGGCAGACTCAAAGCGCCAGAGCTGCAGCTACTAGGGCACGCTCTGCAGGCAGTAGCAGTACAGTCTTGCCCGAGGTCTCCTTACTAATTAGAAGCTAGCTTGCTGAACATAAAGAGCCAAGATTCGAACCCTGGTGCTTAATTATTCTGGCTGCTGTAGAATTGTGTCATTTATTCAGCTATATTATATGAGTTTTGTTGTTTGTTTTGTTTTTAACAATAACAATACTTCAGTGTGGTAACTAATATACTTCCACTAAAGAAAATCACACATGTATATACATTATAGCCAACAATCAGCAATAAAAACCGGGTTCAGTGGTTGGATAGTGTAATGGTTAAGGGATCTATATTTAACATAGACGGCCAGGGTTTGAATCTTCGCTCTTCCTGTTCCGTAAGCCAGAATCTATTCAGTAAGGAGTTCTTGGGCAAGACTCCCTAACACTGCTACTGCCTATAGAGCATGTCCTAGTGGCTGCAGCTCTGACGCTTTTAGTCCACCTGGAGAAAAGCACAATATAAATGGCATGTGTCTGTGCTGTAATCATTGAACAACTTAAAGCTTTCCGCCAGCTTAAAGTGGATCTGAGATAAACTTTTACTCATTACATAATTGTGTTCCTTTCATATAGTTTATAGGGCATTCCTCAAGCCAAATGCTTTTTTTTGTTTTGTTTTAATACTCTAATAATTCCCTATAAACGAAACAAGCCTCGCCCACAGCTGTTCACAGTAACTTGGCACTGTAGCAAGGGCTTATGGGAGCTCAGTCTGGGTAGGAGGAGGAGGAGGAGGTTACTAGCCATTGATTTCAGAGGCAGGGGGAGGGGGGAGGAGGGAGGAGAAGAGGGGACTGAATCTACACATAGGCAAGCTGATAGCATCTCCAGCCCTCAGCCTGTGACAATGTGACAAACAGAACATGGCTGCCCTCATATCACAGGAATAAATAATCATAAACTGTTGAAGCTGTTTGCAGAGAGATATGCTGTGTAAACTATCTAAACTTTAGATGAGATATATAGACAAGTTACTTGTTATAGTTAGTTTTTCATCTCGGATCCGCTTTAAATCTGTATAAAAAAATGGCCTAATAAGATAGCTGAAAAGAATGCCATTAAATGCTCTAATTGAAATGGAAATAGCAGAGACCATGTGACCACCACTGCTCTATCAGACCCTGCATTCGGATTGAAGCTAAAGCGCATCCTGCGGGATGGGAGGTGTTTCCAAACTGTCCATCATCACCCCTCCCAATCAGGACACGGTTGGGAGTGTGTGTGGTCAATATGCCACTCAACCTGTGCCCCATAGGGGTCTATAAGAGAAAGGAAGTGTATCCATCATGGGGGAGGAGCTTGGGCTCCTGTAGACTGAGTAAGAGAGCCTGTCTGTCATTGGGGGAAAATAAGGACCAGTAGGCTTTCTGCTAACAAGGCCACACTTTTATTCTGTATATGTTTTCTAAGTATTTCCAATTATTATTCTCATTCAATTAGTGCCTTAACCCACCTTGCAGTACTTGATTACTGGTACCTCTTTTTCAGGTTGATTGTATGTATCCTATCACACTATATGTTTTCATTCCCTCTGTTAATCACAGGATGCCATAAACAAATTAGAAGATGAGCTTAGGAATACCAAGAGTGAAATGGCGAGGTATCTAAAAGAGTACCAGGACCTGCTCAATGTGAAGATGGCTCTGGATATAGAAATTGCTGCATACAGGTATGATACTGATGCTGCACTGGGGGATTTGTGTTTCACAGGAAATATTTCCCATCTACACTTTCATTTATAGCTATTGTCACTCATAAGAAGTGATGAGCAAGAAATTCTACTAGCATGCAAATTTCTACTGACCAATGACCAGATAGAAATTGAGCCTATCAACATCAGGAGCTAACCGGTTCTAAATACAGTATTCATTAATAATGTTAATCTTTTTTAACTGCACTTTACTGCTGTCCATTAGGGATGAATGCACAGATTACGCAGAACTCCAAATTCCAACTCTTACATGGGAATTTACCAATTTCAAGTAAAAAATGTGGAATTCTGCTGCGTAAATTCGGAACATTATGCAAGGTTAAGTTTGTGAAATGCACAAATCTTTTCCTGTAGAGCAAAGGAACATGAATAAGAGAATTCTATACGAAAATTTGAAAATTCTATGCAAAAATTCAAGCAAAATTGTAAACTATTGTGAACATATTTTTAGTGAATTCACACTAATCATAACTACAATTTTGTGATTTTGCAATGCAAATTCGGAATTCATGAAGTTTGGAAATATGTGCAAAATTTCATCAGATTTGGAATTTGGCAATTGGGACCATCACTACTGTCCATGTCTTCAGGGTCATAGCATTCCCGCAGACTCTGTGTGCCTGAGGCACTATACAAGGGTAAAGTCATCATGCGCAGGCAGTGCTCGCCAATTTTACTGTTACTAACACATCAAGAGCACCACACATTAATGCACAGCATAACATGCTATTCCATAGCAATGTGCACGTTGCCGCAGTAATGGGTTAACGGATGGTGCTCCCCCAGTGTTAGTAATGATACAATTGCTGTGCACTCCCTGAGCACAGTGACTTTCCCATTGCATATTGCTCCATGTATCTTCAAGTGTAACAGATGGTACAATTGGATGTATTTATACTTACCTGGGGCTTCCTCCAGCCCATGAGGTGCATGAGCTCCCTCATCGCCGTCCTCTCTGGCTGTTCCGTTTACTTCATATCAGTCCTGGTAACCTGGCCAGTCGTAGCCAGTCAGGCGTGCATACCCGGCCTTGCGTGCGCCCCCTCTGCGCTCCCATGCCCGTCTATACTTAGAGGCCAAAGGGGGCTTTTGGAAATAAGTAATGTCCTCCATTTTGCTTTGCTTCTGTCTATTAACATTGCAATTTATAAAGAACGATTGTATTTTTGATCCAATTACTCAATACAAATAAAAAGATTATAGTTAATTGATCCACATCATTAAAGAATCCAAACTATTTCCCATATTTCGGCCAGTGAAAAAAATCTATCATGCTGATCGACCAGTTCTCTAAAGAGCAATTTGGCCCACCAGCTTCTGTTTTAATCCAATCAATCTGAGTGATTTGATAGACAATACAATTGTTCATTAAAAATTGTACCGGTAATGGGCACAATAAGAAAACAACAGCTCTGTAGGTTTACCTAAGCCCAAATATAGGCTGAAATTAAAAACAAACTGAAGTGCTAGTGCTGGTTAATCAACATTGCCCTGCATATCTTACCAAAGAAGGATTAAGATGAAATTGGGCCCAAGGAAAGTCAGTAGCTTTGGCTGCTTTATGGTAAGCTGAGTTGGGAAAGGGCGGTCAAAGAAGATGGCAGCTGGGCCCCTTCACTCCCACTAGTCCCAAGGTACCTGCCTAGGGTGCCTTGTAGATGATCCTGCCCTGTATCTTACCTCCTTCTGCTGCTGTACACTGTACTGTTGGGTATGTGCAGCCTTCTCACCCAGGCACCTGTCTTTTACATCATAGACCATGAAGACCTTAGCTTGGAAGCACTGATATCGTCACTGGAAAAACTGGAGGAAGTTCGATTTTCCTATACCATTTTAACAAATATTTACAGTTCTTTAGTAAAAGATCCACCAAGCAGGGACTTGTAGCTGACTTGTAGCTGACATGAATGTTCTGACTACTCTATCTATAACATAGTCTGTATTTTCACGTGATGCAGAATGAGGAGATTATCTTTGTCCTTGTTTGCTGCAGGAAGTTACTGGAAGGAGAGGAAACCAGGCTGAGCTTTTCCGGCGTTGGTGCTATAACCAGTGGATACACGCATTCTGCTCCCATGTTTGCACGCTCCTCATACAGCTTGCAGAGCAGCTCTGCTTCCTATATGTCCACCCGTTCTTTCCCCACCTACTACTCCAGAGATGTCCAGGAAGAGCAGCTCGATGTAGAGGAGACCATTGAGTCCACCAGGGCAGAAGAGGCAAAGGCAGAGCCTCCAGAGGATGGAGAGGCTGCAGAGGAGGAGGAAGGAGAAGAAGAGGGAGAAGGTGGAGAAGAAGAGGGAGAAGGTGAAGGAGAAGACGAGGGAGAAGGTGAAGGAGAGGGTAAATGTTTTATTGCAAAATAACTGATATTTGGTATCAAATCTCACATGATCATTCTATCTGGAGTTGACCTTGTGCAAAGTTGTGTTAGCCTTTTTTTTCAGGTTGCCCTTCACAGAGCGCAAGCAGGCAATTAGTTGTTCCTCCCACCAACCGGGTTCCCCAATAGTGTTGGTGTTTGAATTTGGCTCCATGGGGCTTGGAACTAGAACACACGCATTTACCGCTGCTGTTCCATGTTGAAATTGAGCTGAATGTGTGTGTTCGGGCTCGGAACCACGTGGTGTCGAGTACAAACACCAACACCATTGCCCATTGAAAGTTTCATGAGGCCCCCCTACCTAGTATCAAACCTTCAAGGAGCGGTCAGTGTATCATTACCCCCACCCCCTAAAGATGTTGGCAGTAAGGCCCCATTCACACTAGAGCATTTTGCTGGCAATTTTGGCAAAACACTCAAACGCTAGCGCTTTTGAAAGCGCTAGTGTAATAAAACCCAATGAGCCCATTCTTACTTGGGCGATTTGCGCTAATCGCCCAAAATCGCGAAACGCCAATGCGTAGCCTGTACCAATTTTAGGCAGTTTCCCGGCGATCGCGTCTTAGTGCTATAGAAGTGCTAAACGCGATCGCGGAAAAATCGCAGCAGTGTCCAGTGATTTTTCCACGTGAAATCGTGGAGAAATCACTCCCGCAATGCGCTTCTAAGTGTGAATGGGCCCTAATGCACCGTATCCACCCCCATCCTTTCATATCCAAAGCTTCCCATCTACACAGTGGAGCATTATACTTACCTGTTCCAGTGCTGTTATGGTTCTCTTCTGCTCTTCCCTGCAGTCGCATTGTCTTTGCTGCATACATGGCACTGGCTCCCAATGCATGTCATGTGACATGCAGGTCGTCTTGAAAGCCAAAAGTCAGGCATGCAGCATAGAGCGTGTGACTACAGGGATGAGCAGAGAAGCAGGTAAAGGTAAATATAATGCTCCGCCGTACTACTCTGCAGAAGGTGGAAGAGTAGTGGGCGCCCTTTGAGGTTGTGGGAGCTAGTTACACACCTGTTTCCAAAACATAATTCAGTGAGACAAAAGATCATTTTTACTGGATGCTCTGGACTTTTTGCCAATGTGGATTGTCCTCTAGAATTTTCAGCATACATCAGCAATAGGAGGCAGTGGAAAATAACTATACCTACTCACCTATCTATCTAATCTATCTTAAATATATTTTCTGCAGCATGGTGGCATAGTGGATAGCACTTTCACATTGCAGTGCTGGCTCCTCCGTTTGAATGCCAGCAAGGGCGCTATGGGTTTCCACCCACATCCTAAAAACATACAGATAAGTTAATTGGCTTCCCCCTAAATTGGCTCTAGACTACGATACATACACTACCCTACCCTTCAATATACATAAAATTTGCCCTATGGTATGGACTATGGTAGGGATTAAATTGTGAGCCCCTCTGCGGGACGAGACAGTTAATGCGGACCCAAACCAAAATTTTTTTTAATTCAAAATATTTAGTTGAACCACTCTGACTATGGACTATGAAATAAATAAACACTCCTTCAAGCCTATGAGCATTTCAGTGCATGCTTTTCACCCTTCTCTTTTCATAACTAGGGTTATACAGGTGGCAGCCATTACTTCTGAGCTTAGTAGGAGGTTTTAGATCATGGGTGCGTTTGTTATCAGCTACCCTCCCTCACAGGGGCTTCCTCTATGTGAAATCTCACACAAGCTGAGATCACCTCCCCTGTGACATCATCAGTAGCAGCCTGTGTTTTGTTTTCTATCTCCTTCACCAGTTTGCTGGATTCTGTCCTGTCAATATTAAAGGAAGGGAGCGGTTCCTCCAATAAATGTCAAATATTTTATATTTGTCATCATGCAGCTGAAAAAATGCTGCTATTTATTATTATAATTTAGAAAATAGATTTTATTTCTGAAATCTTGTATTTTTAATTTGGGTCCACGTTAAGTGACAAGACTATATACTTTGTACAGCGCTGTGGAGGAAGTTGGCACTACTGTATAAAAAGACTATATTAACCTATATATCCCTAGCGTTATACAAAACATGCTGTGAACAGTATTGATGTGCATACACGTCAATATTCTCATGCACTGTATACTAGACCCTTGCTTGACACATTTTGGCAAGTTACAGGGAAAAAAGGTTATGAAAATTAATTGGATCACTTTTTGAGCAGAAATCCTGGGTAAATTGAACGCCAGAGAGGTTAATAATAATGTTGTTCACTTCAGACTCCTGTTTCTTGTTGTTTGCAGTAGGAGAAGAGGAAGAGGAAGCTAAGGAAGAGGAAGGTGAAGAGGAGGAGGAGGGTAAGGATGAAGATGAGGGTAAGGAGGGAGAAGATGAACAAGAGGATGAGGAAGAAAAAGAAGAAGAGGAAGAACCACCTGCAGAAGAAAAGAAGAGTGGAGATAAGAAGAAATAAGTTTATTGCTATTTCCGCCAAACACAAATTATTTCCACGCTAATAAAATTTCCTCATCACCAATACACTTCATGTCCCTCCCGGTCCACTGACCATCCTGATCACCTCTATGGTTGTGTTGCCTTCTGTGCCTAGAGTTTGGACCCTCCCGCTTGAAGCAGAGTCCTAACCCAACTTAGCCTACCCTCCCCCAAGGTTGTGCATGGTTAACACAGGTGAATCCAGAACCTGGAACTTCCACCCATAGTCAGTGCAGAGAACCCTTCAGCAAAGCTGGTGGAATTTAAGAAGTCTTCCTCTTTTTAAGTCATTGTCTGTCCCACAATCATCAGCACACTTCATAGCAATACCGATTTCCCTTTAAATCAAAAAGGAAACAAAACAAAACAAAAAAATACATAGCCATAACCCGGCAATCTATTTCCCGTAGAACAAGCTTCAGTCTTCCACAGGCACCAGTCACTTGGAAGTTCCATCATGGCTGTGTCTGAACTTTCTGGTGTCCTCCAAAAATGACATTCATTTTTGGGAGCCTTAGTCTTGAAACGTGCATATGTTCACTTCCAAGTCTGATTTATAGGGGAAATCTAGGTTCTGCTTCCCAGGGACAGTAGCAGGTTTAGCCCTTTGTGTTCTCATCATTTGCAATGATGCACTTTCTCCCCATTCCCCAGCACTGCTGTCAACAGCGCGATGGAGAGACGCAGCTAAATGAGTATGTTGGTGGCTTCTGTGGATCCGTGTACTGTACGCGCAATAAAGAGGCAAAACAGCATTCAGTCAGAAAACCCAACACGTGTGACACTCGTGTATTTCTTTCTAAAACACCTGCATGCTGGAGTCGGCTGGGTAGGCAATGGGACAACGCACAATGATTGCTTTTATATTGGTAGTTTTATTGGTTTCTCATGGTTTTCACTCACAGTTGTACAAATTTGAAGGTATTTTCAGCTTCAGATGAGCAAAAAGCTACAGTTTGCATCAATTCAGCTCAATGAGTGAAAATGCAAAACATTCTTTTGTGTCTGAAAAGGCAGTCATAGACCCAGAAATGCTGGTTTATAACAGTGTAGTGACCACAAAAGTAGGAATCTACAGGGGTCCACAAGTAGAGGGGTGAAGGATCCTACTACTTCGGCTCACCCCCTCACTGTCAGTACAGCGGTATCCCCTTAGGCACTCTTAATTCCAAGCCAGAGCTCATTCACATGCAGTTTCAAGTTCTTCCCCTTAAAGGAGCACTATGGCAAAAAAATTGGTAACATTTAAAATATGTGCAAACAGACAAATAAGAAGTACGTTTTTCCCAGAGTAAAATGAGCCATAAATTACTTTTCTCCTATGTTGCCGTCACTTACAGTAGGTAGTAGAAATCTGACAGAAGCAACAGGTTTTGGACTAGTCCGTCTCTTCATAGGGGATTCTCAGGAAGGCTTTTCTTCTTTATAAAGATATTCCCTAAAAAGATTTTAAACATAGTTTTTGGCAGTTGGACAGAGCAACTGCCATTTACTAAGTGTTTTTGAAAGTAAATAAATCCCTGAGAATCCCCCATGACGAGTGCCCCTTTAAGTGACATAAATCCCACCCACCTTCCCTCACCTCAGCCCGCTTGGAACCCATTCCTTGCTTCCCAACCAGCCTAGCATCCATCCCCACCTCTCCAAGGCAGCCTAGCATCTATCCCCAGCTACTCAGCCAGCCTAGTACCCAATCCCAGCTCTCCAACCAGCCTAGCACCCATCCCCAATCTGGAGGCTCCAGCCTGAGCCCGCTCTGGCTCCCATCCATGCTCGACTGACCTAAATGCCCCGGGGTCCTCAGGCTGAGGCTCTTGCAGGCTACCTTAGTCTGACATTTGGCAAGCTTCCTGTCAGTGCAGAAATTCATTACAAAAATGCAAACGGCATAATACAGTAAAGCATGCTGAAAGCGAAAACCTAAGCAATAAAAGGGAGGTTGGTGCAAAATATAAGGTGCATAAAACAAAATAGGAAGATCTGAGTATTTGTAAATGACACACTGCTCAGAACACAAACAGCTAGACTTCTGTAGACCTTTCCTTTACCACCAAAATGAGCGTAATATGGTGGGCATGACATACAGGGCCCTCTCTAGGTACAGGGCCTGGGGTGACTGCCCCACTTGCCCCCCCCCCCCCCCCAAGGACCTAGTTGGCCAAGTGCAATTATACTTCAAAGTGAATGGTCAATGTGAACTGAGGGTACAGTACAAGTGTGATGAAAGCTGTAAGGGACTACAGATGACATGAAATAGGCCACAGCAGTATGAAGTTCAACTGGGAAGGACCTACTGTATGTGAATTAGTGTACCTAAATATTTGGGCGTAAGCAACATTATGGGTATGCTTTACTAAGATTTTCCCATGCTGAAACACATTGGAGATTATAAGTAATCTTGCAAGCTTGGTTTGAATCAATGAAAAGGCATCTACAGTTTTCTTCCCTTAGCTGGGTTCACATATTTGGATCACAGTGAAAGTTGTTCAGTAGTGTTGGTGTACAAATTTGGTGGTTTGGTACAAAAACACACATTCAGAATTATTTCAGGACCGAACAGTAGGTGCTGAAATGATGCTGAATGTGTGTCTTCGGGAACCGAACCATGTGGTCCTGAATTGGAACACCAACACTATTGTTCAGTTTTGCCCTTAGCAAGGGAACCAGAGATGAATGTTTCACACAAAATAAACATCAGTTGATAGCTTATAAAGAATAAATGCTCTACCTGATAATTTCGCAGCTCTGGTGTGCCTTTTTGAGTGTTTTTTATCCATTATTGCTCCAGGAAAAATCCAATATGGCCACCAGCTCATATCCCTTCTGCTTCCGGGTTATGAGTTGTTCTGGATGCGCTGTCTAGGCTCTATGAAAGTATAGACAAGCAGGGCTGCTGCTGCAGCCTTTCATCTGTGTGCTTTCAACTTTATTATTCTGGTATGCTGTGTGGCTGCCTGTAGGAAGTGTCTCTCATAGGAATGAAACTGCACAGATAATAATGATAATGACTGCACAGTGCACACAGTTCACACAGCAGCCACACTTGTCTGTTGTTTCAGAGCTTCTTTCACAGCAGAGCAGCCCCTTCCATGTCATCAGAGCTCTGAGCATGCAAAGCAGGAAAACTGAGCCAGGAGTGGGCGGGCTTGGGCTTGAAAAGACTTCATAGAAGCCTGATTCCGCTATAATGATCCCAAGTGAAACCTAGACTGAATGCTCAGTCGAGGATTCTTATCAGAGCTGATAACAGGCAAATTGAGCAGAGAAGAATGAATCAGAGAGCAGGGTAGGTGTTTACTGTCATGTTCCCACAGATACATTTAGTAAAATACATGAGGGTGCTATGCCTCTGGTTCTCTTTAGCAAAAAGGTTTTTCAAGTGAACCTGTGTACAATGGTTTATGAAGTGAGCCTCAGGTCTGAGTTGTAAGCTGTTCTTTCCCCTTCACCCCTTACTAAACTGCTCCCAGTAGCCAACTGTCAACATATCGAGTCATCTGCTATTGGTGACAGGGTATACTGCATTGCTGTAGTAACAGTCAATGATGACTGCAGCTTAGAGAGGGAGGAAAGGGCATACACAATTTCCTACTCAGGAGTCACACCATAAACAGTTGGACACATGGTTTCTTTAATGTGATCCAAGCTGTCCTTGTTGCAAGGATAAGCTTGGCACTGCTAACTCCATTAAAAGAGAGCTGTGAGGTTCTGCCACTGAATATTAGATTATTTTTGAATAATGCAGGACAGATTTGCAGTAACACATTCTTCAGTGCTCTCCAGGCTTGGACAACTTGGGCCAATGGTTTTGTTTCCAGATGGATTATTTGTACTATATAAAATCAATAAGTAATATGTGCTTCGCTTACAACCTATCTGCACCTAGATGTGGGCCTGCTGCAAAATGCTACATGTACTTAATACAACAATTGTTATCTTCGGCTCAGTTATCTTTAGACACTGTTGACCCTTCCACTGATGGAAGAGGGGTTACCCAGTAGTGGGATTTAAGTGACCACGGGTCTTCACCCACACCCCCTTGAGGGGAGTGCAGGACTTCGCTGCCTAGTGCCCACCACCAGGTCACTACTGGGATAACTTCAGCTAGTGGTTGGGAGAACAGCAACGCTAATATGTGAGAAGAGGAAGACGTAGTCAAACAGTTAGCCAGAGGTCCAGGGCAGGCAGCACTTAACGTAATCAGGTCACAAGCCAGAGGTCGGGGCAGGCAGGAATCAAGCAGAGTCAGATCACAATCCGAGAGTGGGGGCAGGCGGTGATCAACGAAGGTTGGGGTCACAAGCCAAGGGTCAAACCAGAAATCAATCAGAGTATCAGCAGGAAGCAGTCTCCACGGGGCTTACGCCAAGCTGTCAGAACGAGCAGCACTGTAGTAGAGGGCAGTGCTGCTTTTATACTGAGTATTGGCACCAAAATCAGCGCTCTGCAACACATTGTGCATGTGCGCTCCTGCGCAGTACTTTGCGTTGCGTACACGCATGTAACAGTTTGTGCACGTAACAGTTTGCGTGTGTAACAGCTTGCGCGCATGCATGTACCGCGTAACGCCATACGCCGAACTGGAAGAGAACAAAGAAGTCCCAGGGAGCACCCGCGCGTGCGTACACAGGAACGGACTTGGGAATGCCGCGGGAGCCTGGTACGATGAGTGTGACATTGCCCCCCCCCCCAGGGGCAACCTCTGGGTGCCCCTAAGAGCTGGTTTGTCAGGGAACCTCTGGTGAAACTGTCTGACCAGTCTTGCATGAATATTCCTGGCAGGTTCCCAAGTATTCTCCTCCATGTCGAAACCCTTCCACATCACTAAATATTGGACAGAATTCCTGACCCTCCTACTGTCCAATATCCTCGTCACTTCGAATTCTTTAACTCCATCCACCAAGATTGGCAGAGGAGGAACAGTGGTACGGTCTGGGAAGTTGCTGGGTACCGCCTTCTTTAGACAAGATACATGAAAAACCGGATAAATCCAGAGTGAGTTAGGGAGTGAAAGCTTGAAGGCCACTTGATTTATCTGGTTCAATACTGGGAACGGACCAATGAATCTTCGACCCAACTTCTTGGAGGGACAACGAAGTTACAAATGAGCAGTGGCCAGCCAGACTAAATCTCCAGGTACTAGACCAGGACCTTCCCTTCTCATCTTGTCAGCCTTTTTCCTCTCTCCTGGGTCTGTTTCAAGATTTTCTGGACTATATTGAAGTTGTCTTTGAGGGCAGACACTCTCTCTTGGACTCCAGAAACCATGGCAGTAAAGTTAATACCAGGCAAAAAAGAAGGATGGGAGCCATAGTTCACGAAGAAGGGAGACTGATTAGTGGAGGAATGGATGGTATCATTGTAAGCAAATTCTGCGGTTGCTAAAAGAGAAAACCAGTCATCTTGGGAAGCAGAGGTAAAACATCTTAAATACTGTTTGAGGGTCTGATTTGTCCTTTCGGTCCGTCCACTGGATTGAGGGTGGTAACCGGAAGATAACGAGGAGTGTATTCCCAGACACTTACAGAGTTCTTTCCAGAATCTGGACGTAAATTGTACCCCACGATCAGAGACCACATCTCACAGTAAACCGTGGAGTCTGACGACCTCTCTGAGGAAAAGATCAGCAGTCTCGGCTGCAGAGAGAACACCTTTACAGGGAAGGAAATGAGCCATCTTGGAGAAACGGTCCACTACCACCAAGCTAGCAGTAAAACCCCGGGAAGATGGTAACTCAACAACAAAGTCCACAACGATGTTCTCCCAGGGTTTCTTAGGTATGGGTAGAGGATTCATAAGACCCCATGGTCTAGTACAAGGACTCTTGGAGCGAGCACACACTTCGCAGGAGGCTACAAACTGCTTACAGTCCTTAGAGATCTCTGGCCACCAGAAGTTTCTTCGGAGCAGATCAAGAGTCCTGTCTCCACCAAAATGACCGGCAAGTTTGCTGTCATGGCAAGACTGAACCAGAGGACAAAATTCCAGAGGAACGAACAACAAGGGCCTGATTCACAAAGCGGTGCACAGTGCAGTGCACGCGATGCGCCCAATAAACCCTATGGGCGCTGCGCGCGGAGTTGCACGATTGCAAAACTTTGTGCGCGGGACTTTACGCGCGATAAAGAGCACAAAACGGTGCTAACTCAGCAGTGCAAAGGTTATCACGCCTAAAGTCTTTTAGGCGTGATAACTGAGTTATCACCGCTTTGTGAATCAGGCCCCTTGTCTTGGAAGTAGTGCAAACCGTCTCTGACAATTAAATCTGGACCAGATCCTGAGGTATCGTAGACAGTTTGATGGAGTTCAGGAGGTCAGACTGGAGAGGAAGAAAGTGCTGAGAGGAAAGAATATTCTCTGTCTCTGGACTAGGAACAGACTCTGAATGGAACATCCGGGACAAAGCATCAGGCTTGGAATTTTTGGATCCTGACCGATAAATCAGATGGAGATTAAAATGGGAGAAGAAGAGTGACCATCTTGCCTGTCGTGGTCTAAGTCTTTTGGCAGACTAAGGTACTCAAGATTTTTGTGATCAGTGAGGATGAGTACAGGTTGCTCCACACCCTCCAAGAGGTAACGCCATTCTTCATGGGCGGCCTTGATAGCTATGAGTTCTCTATCTGCCACGTCATAATTCCTTTCCGTGGCATTCAATTTTCTGGAAAAGTAGGTTAGCACCGGTTTTCTCAATCAGATCGTGCGCTAAGTACCGTGCGCAAAGTCCTATGCGCGCGCTAAGTCCCATAGGCTTTAATGGGCACATCGCGCAGAATGCCCTGCGCTCTGTGCAGTGCGTGCGTAAAGTTTTATGCGCATAACGTTTTACGCGCGTAAAAGTTTTACGCGCGAAAAGCTTGTTTAGACGTGCTAAGGGGGTTTTCACAGGCGTGCTAACAGTTAGCACCGCTTTGTGAATCAAGCCCTATGAGTATAAAGACGAGCAAGGACCTTCCTGACATGCCCGTGATGTTCCTCCTTGGAGGTTGAGAAGATTAGAATGTCATCCAAATAAACCACTAGGAAATCATCAATGAAATCTCTGAATCTCTTGTAACACTCCTGGAATAAATTGAAGCTTCATGAATTGGTGCCCATGGATATTTTGTCTTTTTGAGAGGAAGAAACCTCTGAAGATGTTGTTAACAAAGTGCTGGAATGTGGCAGGAGCGTTGCAAAGTCCAAAGGTCATCACAAGATATTCGTAGTGGCCAAAATGGGAGGCTGTTTTCCACTCGTCCCCCTCCCGGATTCAGTCCAGCAGGTGGTGCTGTGGTTCTGACTGAATGTAGATTCTACTGCTTCGGTATTCTGCATCCCCGCTGTTATCGCCAATCTCGCTATTCTGCACCCGCCGCAATTCACTCACTTATAGTCGGCAGTGCTCTGTGAGCAGGTCAGGAGCCGCTTTCATTGGCTCATTGGTTAAAAAGCCCTGAATGCTAAAATATACCTTTATTCAAATAAATGAAGAAAAGAGAAATAATAATATTTTTATAGCATGTTTCTCCCTGAGAACTCAAAGCGCTGTGACCCTGCATTATGCAGTCTTCAAGGCTCGGGAGAAGAGGTGGGTTTTTAGCCTTTTCTTAAAGCTGTCCAGAGAAGGAGCCTCTCGCACTGATTGTGGAAGTGAGTTCCATAGAGTAGGAGCTGCATGGGAAAAGGCTAAAGACTATAAACACTAAATGTTTTTATAAGTTGATGGGAGTAACCAAATTTTTCTTATGGGCAGAGCGAAGGATGCTTGGAGGGGCATATAGTTCCAATAGATCTGGTATAAATAAATAAGGAAGTGAATGCCTAACAATCCCCATCCAGACAATTATCTTATCATCATTGATGAGGAACCGACCAGATTAATTATCTATGTATCAGCTGATCTCTCATCTAACACTGCAGTCTGTCCTTCAGTTTCCTCAGTTAGAGAGAAGGAACTATGTACCATCTATACAAAAATACTAGTGCTATATACAGACATTCCCCATACCCAACATCTTTCACTGCCAAATTGGGGGCCTCATCGGGGCAAAGTGCATGCAAACAAACAATATGTCACCAACAACTACAATAAATTACATAGTACACACTACAGTACACACTATATATAGTCTAGCCAAGTGCAGAGCTGGTGAGATTAATGCATTGCTTGCTAAATTTACAAAATTATTTTCCTTTTCTATTTGTCAGATGCAGCTTATTTAGCTGTTTCTCCCTATCCCATTATCACCCACATGAAATAGTCAGGAGCTGGGAGCCAGCCAGTCTTTCACTTTGGACACACAACTGACCACGCCCACCTCCTCTTTACAGGTCAGCAGAGTATCATTATCAGTTCCCGTCTAGCTCCTCCCTGCTTGGTGTGTTATATACTGCAGCATTTTCCCTTCTTAGTGTGTTTATAAAAAAAAAAAAAAAAAGAACAGTTGGAAATGTCATTTTTAAGCAGGCAGGGCAGGGTGATGAGAGATACACATGTGCAGTGCACATGGCTTTTATACAGTTGCTGTGCTGGACACATCACTTAAAGAGACTCTGAAGTCTCCCAAAAACGAGGTTTTTACTTTAAAAACCTCATTAACATTATTGCCCCTCTTAAAACGTAGCAGAACCGCGGCTGAAAACACCTTCAATCACCCCAAACTCACCTCTTACTCGGCCGGCAAAATCCACGACTTTCTTGGTCGTGGATTTTGCTGCCGCCTCTATGCGCATCAATCAGCGCGTATCTCCGCCTCTCCCCCGCCCCTCTCAGTGAAGGAAGACTGAGAGGGGCAGGCGAGAGGTGGCGATCCGCACTGATTGACGCGCATAGAGGCAGAGCTGCTCTGCTGTGGGGAAGGAACTCCCACTTACCTGGCAGATTGGCAGTAAGGAGCTACTGGATTCAACTTAACAGGAGCCTGCCAGGCACTATACATTTGTTGCAAAAGTACAGACATACAGTACAATACACAATATTTCACTAATTCATGCAAATTTACTATTAGATGCATTTAAAAATGGGAGGATATATTAGGACTTGAAAGGGGCACTTTGACGAAAGACTATGCAATCTAAAATATGTATGCATAGAAACATACTGGCAGGCTGAGCTTATGGTAATGTGGCTAGTCTAGTGTACAATGTGTAGGTAATTGTGCTGCAGCTACCATCCATTATAGACTGCTCTGCATAGGACTGCTGTTCAGTACAGATTGTGTACATTCTCCTCTCACTCCTTGTCATAGTCACTGAAGTCAGCGGCTGCTCTTACACTCATTTACATTTTATATTTGGCTGACATGCCGTTCTTTAATGAAGGTATTTGATATACAGACTTGTAGGTTCTCTCTCCGTCAGCTGTCTGTAATTGGCAGTATCACGGAGGAACGGCTACTCAGCAAAAATCAAAAATGGGCGGCTGTGAATTTACATCTCAGGAGTCTAAAAAAACACAGAAAATTAATATTATTATTATTGATTCATATAGCGCTAACATTTTTGTAGAGCTGTACAATATAATTACAAGTCAGGGTGCATAAGACAAAGGAAGTACAACATACTCTGTATGACTGACAATCCAAAGTGTTTTACAATACAAAAACAGCATTTTCAAGAAACAATAGGTGGGAAAGCCCTGCCCTTGTGAGCTGACAATCTAAGGCAGGGGTGTCAAACTTAAATACAAAGTGGGCCAAAATTGGAGAACACTGGGACCTAGTCACGGGCCAGCCTCAATATCTACTGACCACCTTCCTCCCTTATAATGTTCCCTGGTGTCTAATGACTCACCACTTACCCCTATACAGTTCCCTGGTGTCTAGTGGTTCTCCCCTCTACAGTTCCCTGGTGTCTAGTGGTTCTCCCCTCTACAGTTCCCTGGTGTTTAGAGCTTTACTCCTACCTCCCCCCATATAGCTTCACCTCCAATATAGTTTCCCTGGTGGTCTAGAGTGGGCCAAACAATGCAAAGTGGTAAAAACCGCTTAGGGGGTCAATTTTAATGGCTCTGAGGGCCAGATTTGGCCCGCGGGCTGGAGTGTATAATCTAAGGAGATGGGGAGGAGACTTGAAGTGGGGTAGTGAGGGAGCTGTTGTGATGATCCGCTCAGCTGGCTGCACAGGCAGACAGCTGTTTGTCCATTCCTCTAGTCTGTGGGCTGCAGGTCTCTGGAACAGAGACCTGTCTTTCCATTGCAAGTTTCTGGTCTGTTCTCTTGCTGGGGAATTTGCATACATTCGTTATGCAAATCCCCTGCCTGCCTTCTTTGATGACTGGCACTATAAGAGCTTTATGTTTCCCAGAATGCTTTGCTGGACATTTCCCTTCCATGCTCTGTTCCTGATGGACACTGCTGGAGTGTCAGCCATTGCTATCTAGTATAGTTAATTCCTGGGGGTTGCTTTAGGCTCCCCTGCTAGCCCAGTCAGGTTGTATTATCTGTATTGCCTGTTCTGTCTTGTCTTGCCTGTTTGCCATTGTCCTGTCCCTATGGTGGTTGACAGGAAATGGTTCTGATCTCTGTTCTTGGAGTATAGCTGGTGCAGCGGTTGCTACCAGCTATCTCTTCAGTTCTGACTTCTGGGATCGCGCTAGCTACTTTTTGCTAGCGCTGGGGATCCTTCTGTTCTGTCTCCTGGGATCGCGCTAGCTACTTTTTGCTAGCGCTGGGGATCCTTCTGTTCTGTCTCCTGGGATCGCGCTAGCTACTTTTTGCGAGCGCTGGGGATCCTTCTGTTCTGTCTTGTCTGTCGCGATTGCGCTGTCACCAGCGGCGGTTGATAGCGAATCGCTCTGTCTTGTTTAGATCTGTGTTCCTGCTTGGATCACACTTGCTCTGGCGGAAGAGCGGTGGATCCTTTCTGCCTAGTTCCTGTTTTTCGTGTGTCTGTCTTGTCCGCTACGCTTGCTGCAGGCTCGGTGAGGTAACCGTTAAGCAAGCGCTCGCGTCCTCTGTTTCATGTTTGTCTGTTTATGGTTAGTTAGGCGTGCTTGTCTCTATTGTGCTTATCACGTGGAGATCGCGCATAACCGCGTGCACTGTTGCGAATGAGTGCAGTGTTCGCGGTTAGCTAGCGGTTGTTATTTTCCGTATCTCCTTATTCTATTTGCTGTGCCTTTGCTACCCTCGTATTCTATTCTGATCTGCCTTGTGTCACGTCTGGCGATCGCACCTCTCGCGTTCCTATTTCGTATCTGCTGTTGTGTGTGCGCGGTCGCGGGGTGGCGACTGGATTGGCGCACACACATACAACCTATCCCTTTGCTCAAACTCATTCGTAATCGCCTCTCTTGCGATTGCGTTCTGCGCTTCGTACAATTCCTGTCTGGCACTTGTGGAGGTACAGAGGATTGGTTCCTCTGCACTCCCCAGCGCCATCTGCCGACAGGAATTTCCCTCTACAGGTGCGTAGCACCTTTTGCTGGGTGCCTGCAAATATACGCTTGTGGAGGATTTCCGCCGTGTCAGCGCACGCGTTGTGCGCTGATCACGGAGAAAGTTCCACAATCGTGACAGAATGTCCAGCCCTACCCAAAACCCCAGTGTAGACGGAATTTCTGATTTGTACGATTTTGTCGAATATGGCTCTTGTACCTTTAAGAGATTTAAAAAACTTGAACCTGAATCAGCAGACGAATTTTTGTCTGAGTGTATGAAACTGTTAGCAAACCCTGAATTCCAATGCACCCCAGTGTCTACCTGGGCCCCCCAAATGGTCTACATTCTGTTGGGGGGCGAAATGTTAATGTGGGGTTATGATGTGTTAAATCATACCACCCTGAGTCAAAGACCCCTGGAATTCTTGGCCTTTTTAATTCACAATTGGCTGAGATTACCTCAATTACCATACCCCCTTAATGAGTTGTTGTCAGCAGCTCAATCAGCTGTTCCATCTACTCTTTCATCCACAAAGCAGCCATCCAAAGCCCCTAAGTCTAAACGTAAAAGATCTAGGAAGGCTTCCCAGCGGAAAGATCCGTTGCCCCTAGCAACCACAAATAAAGAGGTTATTTCTGTCAAGTCTGAAATGGGCAAAACCATGCAGTATGATAATGATGTTTATAATGCATCTGCTGATCAGTTTCCAGGGTTTTTGCCCCAATCCAAAGCTTATGTGGATCCTGCTATAGGTAGGATCGCACACTACATTAAAGCAGTTAAAAAATCTGTTCTTGTTCCTGAACTCCACCCCTATGGAGATTATTTGGATACTGGCCTGTTTGAACTCCCATTTGCTTCCTGGGATATTGGGGCCTTGCTGGAAGAATTCGATTTTGATTGGAAAGCCTTTTGCGATTTTTACATCGCAAAAAGCGAAGATGTCTTGAATGCTTGTCTCGATTCTATGTACCTTCTGATTGATTCCGATGAATGTGACAAGGATGATGTGGATCTGGTGATCTATGTATGGCAAACGATTTTGGATGAGTTGCACACACACCAACCAATTGATTCCAATAAAGAGACATCTTTGTCGGATGATTGTTCTTGCCTTTCTGGGGTAAAGCATGAGAGTCTTGACTTTGTGCAATCTGAAATGAATGAGTGTGCCGCTGTGGTTGGTTCCTGTGCGAATCCCGAAGGATTCTCTCCTGAAAGTGTGCAGTTTGAATCTTTGCGATCTGATGCCTGTTTCTCGGATGTTCCTGCAGATTGTGATCGGCATGAGTCTGCCGGTTTCCTCAAGGATGTGTGGGATCCTTTGTCAGTTAGAAACAGATCTTTGAGATCTTCTGTCTGTGACCCTGCTATGGGGAAAATTTCTCGACTATGCAGCGTCAAAAGTAAAATTTTTATGCCTAATAAAGTTTATCCTGTTGATGTCGCCATTTCTTTTGCAAATGAATCTATGTCTTATTCTGTTCGCACCTGTGCAGGCCTGTTGCCTGATGACAGTTGCTCCAGTGTTTCTGTCCTAGATGCCTTGCAGTCTGCTCCGCAGATTGCGGAGGTTTGCGATATGGAAGCGTCAGTTTCGCAACCTAAAGCGATCTTGGATCCGCAAATTTTGCGTTCTGACTCCTCGGATTCGACATTGTTAGCTGAATCTAAGAGTGAGACAGCGCTTCGGTTTTGTGAATCTGATGCTGAAGCTTCTTTGCCTTGTCCAGAGAAGCTTTCTCTGAACCTGCCCTGTACCATGAATGAAGGCATGATGTCCACTTGCATTGACATTTGCGAGTCTGATTCTAAAGAAAGTATTGACTCTCCACCCAGTACTCTGGATGAGTCAATATTGCCTTGTACAATATCTCCTGCCCTGCCCCTAGAGGCTCGTCTAGGTATTGCTGCTATTTTTACCTGTCTTTCTGCAGTTTTGGAATTGCAAGCTAGTTTGACTACTACGCAGAGTTCTGGGTGCAGCGAGATTAAAGTTAGGGAGTCAGTGTGTGGTCCAGTGAATATTCCTGTACGTTCCACTCATGATGATGAAATTCAGTCTCAGTTTATGGTGGAACCTTCCCTGGGACATCTGCCCTGCTCTCAAAATAAAGTTCCAGTTTTGCCCTGTAACATGGATAGTACAGAATCCTTCTTAGACAACTTGAAAAATGATGTTCCTGAGGTCTTGTTTGATGATCTAAAGGTCTCCGAGTTCCTCCCAAAGGGTGCAGAACTTGTAGGAGATGTCTCCTGCCCCCCAGGTCCTTCTGAGGTGTTGCCCACTTCAGTAGGCATTGCTGCCTTGCTGACTACTTTTGCAGCTCTTGTGGAGCTTCATTCATGTGTAGTCAATGATGATATTACAGTTACAGAAAATTCTGAATTTGAGTCCGAGTCTTCTTTTGAAAGACCAGTACCTGTGATCTTTACTCGTGATGATTTTCTGCCCGGTGCTGGTTTTGGTCTTGTCGTGTCGGACTCTGAGGTTGGCAGTTCCCCGACATGTCCTGAGGTTTCTCCTGTACTAGTGTACCCCGATGTGCTCTGTGACCCAGAAAGCCCAAGTGTGCCTCGGTTACCAGCGTACTCAGATGCTTCCTCAGTGGAGACATGTTCTGATATAGCCTGCCTGCTTGCATGCCCAGAAGTGGTCCCTGAAAGTCCTGATCTTGATGGGTGTCCTGCTAATTTTGAGTCTGGAATGATCATAGGTTCCATAGGGGTTCTTGGTGGTTCTCCATGTGAGCCTGGTGAGCGTTCTGGCTTCTTGGGATCTCTGCGGAGCTTCAAGGCGTTCTGGGAGATTCCGGGAAAGGTTTTGTTTGGTGCCCTGAATACGATCAGCAATGGCTTTGGTGTTGTAAGGGACACTTCGAACAGGTATTGCGGCAGGTTTGGTATTCTTGGACGCTCCTTGGAAGGTGGTGGGTATTGTCTGGAGGGTGTCGATGGCTTCTTCTCTGGTGTCCACAGTCCTGATGGGTGTTACGCTGAGACTTGCAGTGCTGATGGGCATGTTTCGGTGGCTTCTGCTTCTGATGAGGTCGGTTTCGGATGGACTGACTCTGGAATTGGGCCTTGTCGGGCTGTCCTGACCTTCATGAGTCTTCAGTTAGAGTTTTGTGATGATACCAGTTTTGAGGGATGTCTGGAATCCATCCCTAGAAGGGGGGGGGGTACTGTGATGATCCGCTCAGCTGGCTGCACAGGCAGACAGCTGTTTGTCCATTCCTCTAGTCTGTGGGCTGCAGGTCTCTGGAACAGAGACCTGTCTTTCCATTGCAAGTTTCTGGTCTGTTCTCTTGCTGGGGAATTTGCATACATTCGTTATGCAAATCCCCTGCCTGCCTTCTTTGATGACTGGCACTATAAGAGCATTATGTTTCCCAGAATGCTTTGCTGGACATTTCCCTTCCATGCTCTGTTCCTGATGGACACTGCTGGAGTGTCAGCCATTGCTATCTAGTATAGTTAATTCCTGGGGGTTGCTTTAGGCTCCCCTGCTAGCCCAGTCAGGTTGTATTATCTGTATTGCCTGTTCTGTCTTGTCTTGCCTGTTTGCCATTGTCCTGTCCCTATGGTGGTTGACAGGAAATGGTTCTGATCTCTGTTCTTGGAGTATAGCTGGTGCAGCGGTTGCTACCAGCTATCTCTTCAGTTCTGTCTTCTGGGATCGCGCTAGCTACTTTTTGCTAGCACTGGGGATCCTTCTGTTCTGTCTCCTGGGATCGCGCTAGCTACTTTTTGCTAGCGCTGGGGATCCTTCTGTTCTGTCTCCTGGGATCGCGCTAGCTACTTTTTGCGAGCGCTGGGGATCCTTCTGTTCTGTCTTGTCTGTCGCGATTGCGCTGTCACCAGCGGCGGTTGATAGCGAATCGCTCTGTCTTGTTTAGATCGCACTAGCCGCTAGCGTTAGCGGCTGTGGATCTTTCTGATCTGTGTTCCTGCTTGGATCACACTTGCTCTGGCGGAAGAGCGGTGGATCCTTTCTGCCTAGTTCCTGTTTTTCGTGTGTCTGTCTTGTCCGCTACGCTTGCTGCAGGCTCGGTGAGGTAACCGTTAAGCAAGCGCTCGCATCCTCTGTTTCATGTTTGTCTGTTTATGGTTAGTTAGGCGTGCTTGTCTCTATTGTGCTTATCACGTGGAGATCGCGCATAACCGCGTGCACTGTTGCGAATGAGTGTGGTGTTCGCGGTTAGCTAGCGGTTGTTATTTTCCGTATCTCCTTATTGTATTTGCTGTGCCTTTGCTACCCTCGTATTCTATTCTGATCTGCTTTGTGTCACGTCTGGCGATCGCACCTCTCGCGTTCCTATTTCGTATCTGCTGTTGTGTGTGCGCGGTCGCGGGGTGGCGACTGGATTGGCGCACACACATACAACCTATCCCTTTGCTCAAACTCATTCGTAATCGCCTCTCTTGCGATTGCGTTCTGCGCTTCGTACAATTCCTGTCTGGCACTTGTGGAGGTACAGAGGATTGGTTCCTCTGCACTCCCCAGCGCCATCTGCCGACAGGAATTTCCCTCTACAGGTGCGTAGCACCTTTTGCTGGGTTCCTGCAAATTATACGCTTGTGGAGGATCTCCGCCGTGTCAGCGCACGCGTTGTGCGCTGATCACGGGGAAAGTTCCACAATCGTGACAGCTGTGTATAGTTTGTTGATGAGTTCAACATTCTGCAGGAGAGATAATGATGAGCGAATTTGCTCCTTTTCGTTTCTCCATATTTTTAAAACAATGTAAATTGTTTGTACAAATGAGAATATCTGCAAAAATATATCGAAATGTAAAAAATATTTTCACACTTTTTAGCACTTTGCAATGGAAAAAAGTACCAAAAAAGTAAGTTAATAAGTACTATCAAAATTTTTTTGAGTATTTTTTTGCTTGCTTATGAATTAAAAGACATTTTATTGGCAAGTTTAAAAATATCACCTAGGAGAAAACTCAGGAGAGAAACTTAATTGCATATGGGCCCATGAGCATTAGATAACACATTTGCAATTGCACATATGTGCAAAAATTTTGGGCATGCATGTGAAAACACTTTTTTTTTTTTAGGCTACTTACACACTAAGACGTTGCGCTTTAGGGGATGTTATGGTCGCATAACGTGCCCCTAACGCAACGCATGGTGGTGCGGGAGAGGACATTAGAGTGAGCCGCGTTAGGCGGCTCTATCCGCATAAGGTCTCCCAGAGTGGCGCATCACGTGGTCCCGCCGGCCAACCAGAGGCCGCCAGTGCAGTGCATATTAAGTAGCCATGTGCGTGGCTACTGTAGCGGCATCTCCCCGCCTCCTCTCTCCGCCCCCCACTGAGCATGTGCAAACAGTCTAATGTGGCTAAAGCCGCGTAGTACACACAGCATGCTGCACTTTCACTACAACGTGCAGCGTTACATGTAACGCAACGTGGGCAGTGTGAACAGCCCACTTGTGTTACATTGCTGTGCGTTGGGGGAGCGTTACAGGCTGCACTAACGTGCGCCTGTAACGTCCCACTGTGAAAGCAGCCTAGAGAAAATTAATCTTTAGAGATAGATATTAAATTATATCCTTGCCTGAAAAGGTGTGTGGATGCATCTAACTGGCGGTATGATTATTAGCAGATTTTATTGTCTAAAAGCGTTTTTTTTTTTTTTTAACAAGCTTTTAGACCCTAAAAATCGTACCGCTAGATAGATATGCGGCATCCCTGCACGCTCCTCACCTCCTATGGATCCAGCTTGGGTTACCGCTCTGAGCTGCAGGATTTCTGTCCCGAGCCTGACTCGGGGTTACCGCTAAGGAGGTTAAATGGTTTAAGAGTTGGAGAGAGGAGAATATGTAGTGGGAAGGAATTCCAGAAGAGGGGAGAAGCCCATGAGAAATTCTGTATATGTGAATTTGAGGCGGCAATTCTAATGGAGGATATATGAGGATGAGTAGAATACCAAAGGTTGCTGTTGGGGTGGTACTTGGCAGATCAGGTGTCAAGGCCATTTCTGGGCATAAGCAGACTAAGTGGGAGGGGGCTAGAGTCCCACTGGGTTTGGATTACCATTGTCGCAGGGGAAGCATAGCACACTTCTCCCCAGCTCCCTGCTAGCCTGCACCTGCCTCTGTTTGTGCTACTCTTCCCTTTATCTAGCATAATGAATATAGTGACATACTGGAAGGGGATATCTACATGCATTGGCATCTCTGGGACGGATTACATGATTTTGTCCTGTGGCATTAAATTGCTAATGTTTGCACTGAGGATAGAATTAAGAGCTTAATGCTCTGGAGCTGCCACCAAAGCAGGTAGCTGCAGCACTCATATTCAGAGAGATGGAGCGGAAGAACAATGATAATTATATAAGAGGGGAAACTATAGAACCTGTGATAATAGAAATTATAGCTGCACTTGTTATGGGGAGGGGAAACAAGATAGCACCAGCACTTGTTACAGTTATGCATTATAGCTACACTTGTCTTATAAAGGATGGCAGTACTTTTTATATTAGGGTGGTGACGGCTATGCTTTTAAGATCAGTAAGATGGGGACTAGTTGTTTTACTTACTACTTATTACTTGTTATATGCAGAGGAAATGACTGTAACTGTAGTGTGGTGAAGATGCTTGTTGGGGGTGGGGGAGAAGGAGCTCAATATGGTTGCCTTTGTTACAATGGGCTTATTATGGCTGTACTTCCTGAGGAGGGACATTGCTACTGACCTTGGAAAAAATTGCACCTGACACAGACAGGACGTTATGGCTACTCATGTTTTGAGGAGATTTTATAGCTGAACATTATATGCTTGTGTGTTTGGGGGGAGAGGTGAGAGGATAAATTGTATGTTGCTTAGAGCAGCAAAATGATCACAATTAGAGATGGCCCGAACGGTTCCCAGCGCACTTCCGTGGTTCGCGTTCACGGAGAACCGCAAACTTTTCCGGAAGTTCGATTCGCCCCCATAGTGCATCATTAGGGTCAACTTTGATCCTCTACATCACAGTCAGCAGGCACATTGTAGCCAATCAGGCTACACTCCCTCCTGGAGCCCCAGCCCCTTATAAAAGTCAGGCAGCGTCAGGCATTGGGCTTGATTCACAAAGCGGTGCTAACTGTTAGCATGCCTGTGAAAACCCCCTTAGCACGTCTAAACAAGCTTTTTGCGCGCAAAACTCAGCGCGAAGTGCCCATTAAAGCCTATGGGACATAGCGCGCGATCTGATTGAAAAAAAATGGTGCTAACCTACTTAGCACCCTGGTTAGTGCGCCTAAAGACTTTAGACGTGCTAAGTAGGTTAGCACCGCTTTGTGAATCAAGCCCATTGGACTCACTCGTAATTAGAGAAGGGAGAGCTTCTGTGCAGAGACCTAAAGGGAAAGCTTAGTTAGGCTCTTGTAGGATTCTTAGCTTGCTCCTCGCTGATTCTTATTGCTACAAAATCACCCCTCAACAGCTCTTTTGAGAGCTAATCTTGTTCTTGTGATCTTTTGGGTTTTTTTTTTGTGTGTGTGTCCCACAGACACTTGTGTTGCATAGACAGCCTTGGTAATTCCTACTGTGTGTGCCACTGCCAGGCCCAGCACATTCAGTGACTACCTGTGTGTGTGCCAAGTGCACATTGTAATACCCATCACTGCATATACCTACCTGTTGTTCACTTCAGTGCACCCACCTACCTACGTGAGCGCACGCAATGTCACTGTGCCTGTCCAGTACCTGTCTGTGTGTGACAGGTGCACATTGTAATACCCATCACTGCATATACCTACCTGCATATACCTAACTGTGCCTGTCTGTGTGTAACAGGTGCACATTGTAATATCCATCTCTGCATATACCTACCTGTTGTTCACAGTGCACCCACCTACCTAAGTGAGCGCACGCAGTGTGACTGTGCCTGTCCGGTACCTGTCTGTGTGTGCCAGGTGCACATTATAATACCCATCACTGCATATACCTACTTGTTGTTCACAGTGCACCCACCTACCTATGTGAGTGCATGCAGTGTCACCGTGCCTGTCCGGTACCTGTCTGTGTGTGACAGGTGCACATTGTAATACCCATCACTGCATATACCTACCTGTTGTTCACTTCTGTGCACCCACCTACCTACGTGAACGCACGCAGTGTCACCGTGCCTGTCCGGTACCTGTCTGTGTGTGACAGGTGCACATTGTAATACCCATCACTGCATATACCTACCTGTTGTTCACTTCAGTGCACCCACCTACCTACGTGAGCGCACGCAATGTCACTGTGCCTGTCCAGTACCTGTCTGTGTGTGACAGGTGCACATTGTAATACCCATCACTGCATATACCTACCTGCATATACCTAACTGTGCCTGTCTGGTACCTGTCTGTGTGTAACAGGTGCACATTGTAATACCCATCATTGCATATACCTACCTGTTGTTCACAGTGCACCCACCTACCTACGTGAGCGCACGCAGTGTGATATTTAATACCACCAGTCACTGTACCTGTTCATGGTACGTGTGTGTGTGTGTGACAGCTGCACATTTAATAGCCATCACTGCATATACCTACCTGTTGTTCAGTGCACCCACCTACCTACGTGAGCGCACGCAGTGTAATATTTAATACCACCAGTCACTGTACCTGTTCACGGTACGTGTATGTGACAGGTGCACTTGTGTAATACCCATCACTGCATATACCTACCTGTTGTGTTCAGTGCACTCACCTACCTATGTGAGTGCACGCAGTGTGATATACCACTCTGTGCATACCTGTTAACTGCACCTGTGTGACTGCACATTGTATTAGTCAAGTCAGTGCATACCTTTCACTTCATCCCCCCCTCCCCCCCGATATGGACAAAACGGACAAAACAGGTAGAGGCAGAGGTAGAGGCAGACCCAGAGGAAAGCCACCCGGCAGGTCTATGCGAGGTCGTGCTGATGTGATTTCGTGCGGCCCTGGACCAAAATACAGTGCTCAAAAGAAGGCACGTCCCATCAACTCCCAAGATTGTCAGGACGTGGTTGACTATTTAACACAGAACACCTCATCTTCCGCAGCCACCAGCGCTACTACAAGCACCACATCCGCTGCATTTGACACTTCGCAGGAGTTATTTGGTGGGAAAATCACTGATGCACAGCCATTATTGTTACAACAAGATGAAGGCGCTAAGCAAGTTACACCACCTCCTATGTTTGAGTTAGGCGACACTATGGACGTAATGTGTGAGGAGGAGGAGGATGAAGTACCTGCTGTTGGTGCAGTTTTGGAGGTGTCTGAGGCAAGCGAAGCTGGGCAGGATGATTATGATGATGACGATGATACGGATGCCACGTGGGATCCTAAGAGACAAGATGACCAAGGGGACAGTTCAGAGGGGAAGTCAGAGAGGAGTAGGAGGAGACGAGTTGCTGAAAGAAGCAGGGGGAGATCGTCTTCAGAAACAGCTGGAGGCAGTGTCCGGCGCCATGTGTCACCACCTATGGACAGCAGGCCAACATGCCCTTCAACGTCAGCTGCTGATGCCACCATGGTGCCATCGCCCCAGGGAGGCTCAGTGGTTTGGAAATTTTTAATGTGTCTGCCTCAGATCAGAGCAATGCCATCTGTTCTCTCTGCCTCCAAAAATTGAGCCGTGGAAAGGCCAACACCCATGTAGGAACAACTGCCTTATGAAGGCACATGCAGAAAAGGCACAAACTGCAAAGGGAAGAGCACCTGAGCAAAAGCCGCACACAAAAGAAAATCCACCCTCCTTTTCCTCTTCCTCCTTCAGGTGCAGCATCTTCAGTCGCTTTCTCCCTTGCACCTTCACAGCCACCCTCCTCCACTCCACCTCTGACCTTGAGCGGTTCCTGCTCCTCTGCCCACAGCAGCCAGGTGTCTGTGAAGGAAATCTTTGAGCAAAAGAAGCCAATTTCTGTCAGTCACCCCCTTGCCCGACGTCTGACAGCTGGCTTGGTGAAACTGTTAGCTCGCCAGCAGTTACCATACCAGCTGGTGGACTCTGAGGCCTTCCGTAAATTTGTGGCCATTGGGACACTGCAGTGGAAGATGCCAGGCCGCAATTATTTCTCTAAAAAGGCGATACCCAACATGAATTTGAGAGACAAGTGGTGTCATCTCTGGCACACAGCATTGGGTCAAGGGTCCACCTGACCATGGATGCCTGGTCTGCCAAGCACGGTCAGGGCAGGTACATTACTTACACAGCCCATTGGGTCAACCTGGTGACCGCTGACAAGCAGGGAGTAGGTGGCTTTGCAGCGGACCAACTTCTGACACCTCCACGGCTTGCAGGCAGGCCTCCTGTCACCTCCTCTCCTCCTGCTATATCCTCTTCGCTGTCATCATCCTCCTTCTTGGCTGTGTGGCAGTTCAACTCTACTGGTGCTGCGATCTCCTCTCCAGCTACACAGCCCCAGCTCCCCAGGGCCTATGCTGCATGCCAGGTATGACGGTGTCACGCCATCTTAGACATGTCTTGCCTCAAAGTGGAGAGTCACACTGGAGCAGCTCTCCTGGCTGGTCTTAACAAACAGGTGGATCAGTGGCTGACCCCACACCAGCTGGAGATCGGCAACGTGGTGTGTCACAACGGCAGCAATCTCATTTCCGCGTTGAATTTGGGAAAGCTGACACATATACTCTGCATAGCCCATGTGCTGAATCTAGTCATTCAAAGATTTGTGTCAAAGTACCCAGGCTTAGAGGACGTCCTGAAGCAGGCCAGGAAGTTGTGTGGGCATTTCAGGCGGTCTTACACGGCCATGGCACACTTTGCCGATATTCAGCGGAGAAACATGTTGCAGGTGAGACGCCTGATTTTCGGTAGCCCGACTTGCTGGAATTAGACCCTCCTTATGTTCTCTTGCCCGCTAGACCAGGAGAAAACCGTCACCCAGTACCTCTACAACTACAGTAGATGGACACACTCTGAGGAGATGGGGGTGTTCTGGCCCAAAAACTGGACACTCATGCGAAATGCATGCAGGCTCATGCGGCCGTTTGAGGAGGAGACCAACCTGGTGAGTCGCAGTGAAGGCACCATCAGCGACTTGATCCCGTACCCTTACTTCCTGGAGCGTGCCATGCGTAGAGTGGTGGATCAAGCTGTGGAGGAGCGTGAATAGGAACAGTTACAGGAGGAAGCGTTGTGGGATCAATTCTCATCAGAACCAGATGTTTCCTCAACATCTCGGCAGCACAGAGAGGGGAGGAGGAGGAGGAGAAAGAGTCCTATGCAGAAGAGGGGTCAGACTCGGATGATGAGGAAGGAGTTTCTTTGGAGGAGGAGGAGGAGGCAGCAGCAGAAGAATAACCGCAGCAGACGTCGCAGGAGGTTTGTGCTGCTCAACGTTCCCGTGGTATTGTTCATGGCTAGGGGGAGGAGTATGACTTACCTGACATCACTGAGGAAGAGCAAGAGGAGATGGATAGTATGTCTACATCCAACTTTGTGCAGATGGTGTCTTTCATGCTGTCCAGCCTGTTGAGGGACCCCCGTATAAAAGAATTCAAGGGGAATCGGTATAGGCACAAAGTGGCGGAGATGTTTCCAAATCACCAGAAGGCAGAAAGGATGCAGCACTTGCAGAACAAGCTGGCAACTATGCTTTACAATGCGTTTAAGGGTGATGTCACAGCACAACACAAGAAAAATACCACTGCCAGTAATCCTTCTACCATGTCCATGCAGGCAAGGACAGGATGCTCCAGCGATCTCATGGTGATGTCGGACATGCGGGCATTGTATAGTCCAACACCTCGCCTTAGCCCTTCCGGATCTACCCTCCACCAACGCCTGGACTGGCAGGTAGCTGACTACCTGGCCTTAAGTGTGGATGTAGACACTGTGAGATGCGATGAACCCTTGGACTACTGAGTGCGCAGGCTTGACCTGAGGCCAGAGCTGTCACAATTTGCCATCCAACTTCTGTCTTGCCCTGCCTCAAGCGTCCTGTCAGAAAGGACCTTCAGCGCAGCTGGAGGCATTGTCACTGAGAAGAGAAGTCACCTAAGTCACAAAAGTGTTCAGTAGCTCACCTTTATCAAAATGAATGAGGCATGGATCCCGGAGGGCTACTGCCCGCCCGAAGACTAAATGAGGGGGCACACCCAAGATAATAAGGTCGTTGCTTCATTGTGGACAGACCAAATTTGATTAGCTGGACAGTTACTGTTGTTCTATCGTTGAGCTATCACAGCCCGGCGACCACATGGGCTCAAAAACGCCCAGGCCTGTACTCTCGCGATGGTGCGCACCAGTCCAACACGGCCATAAGAACACAAACAGCTGTTTGCGGTGCGTTACACAGTGAGTTTGGTGTGTCAGTGTGAAGCAGTACTCTAATTACACTCCCTGATTGATGTATACACATGCAAGATGTTTTAAAGCACTTTAGGCCTGCAATTTAGCATTCAATGTGATTTCTGCCCTTAAAATGCTGCTTTACGCCCAATCCAGATTTTTCCCCGGGACTTTTGGCATCTATCCCACTCCGCCATGCCTCCCTCCAGGTGTTAGACTCCTTGAAACATCTTTTCCATCACTTTTGTGGCCAGCATAAATGTTTCTAGTTTTCAAAGTTCGCCTCCCCATTGAAGTCTATTGCGGTTGGCAAAAGTTCGCGCGAACCGAACTTTTGCGGAAGTTTGCAGTTCGCGAACCGAAAATCGGAGGTTTGGCCATCTCTAATCACAATTTGCTTCAAACTAAGTCTTAATTTCCATTCCTTAAACAGATGCAAAACCCCATAAAAAAGTGTAGTCCTCATGTTCCTCCTCCCAACATAACCATCCATTATTGCCTGATATCTTAATCCTAAGTATAACATTTGTAGTAATTATTTCCCTTAAACAACACCTCCTCCCAACACAACTTCATGTGTAACAACAACACTCCTACTCCATGGCCTGACAATCCCTCAGTAATGTACCTCTCGAGTCCCTCATCATAATATCAGAACCCACGTTCTAATGTCACAAATTATCCCCTTCTTACAAGGCCTAGCAATTCCAGAAAATTCAATTTTCGCTAGGTCCCCTGAACTATAACGCATTTAAATCAGCATAAAAAACTGTACATCGGATATGGCGTCAAGCAACATATTTCCACGCACCGCTCACAACTCTGTAGGGAGGGAGGGAGTAGAGGAATCCGGGCCACAAAGCACTAATGGGCTTTATATGGCCCGTGGGCCTTAGTTTGCCCAGTTGTAATCTAACTACAGTTGTGTGGCACTATGCACATGCAGTTAGGCAGAAGGTGCAGCTTCTCTGAATTTGTTTATGGAAATCTGTTAGTCTGAGTGTCACAGATGTTCATGTCTAGCTTTCCAGAACAAACAGGGACGTCCGTCCATTATGCCACCTGAATAACGTGCATCAGGCGGCATGCTGTCTGTCCCCCTCCCTCCCCGGCAGCCACTCATTTACCTTCTGAGTGGTGGACACCTCCTCCAGGACAATCCCAGTCCCCCTCACTACCACTAGACCTCAGATCAGCGGTGAGCCGCAGCACCGCAGTGAAGGGAGGAGAGCGGCTCCCGTAGCGGCACATATACAGAAAGTACTTACTTTCTGTATATGCAATGCAATGTTACGAGGGAACTGAAGTCTAGTAGTAGTGAGGGGGACCTGGGCTGTCCTGGAGGAAGTGGCCGCTGCTCAGAAGATGAGCCGTGGCCGGGGAGGGAGAGGGACAGGCTGGCTACCTACCGGGGGCACCTACTTGGCTAACCTATACTGTGTCAACTATACTGGCTACCTATACTGTAGGCAAC